>NW_027069745.1:835415-886971 GCF_002906115.3 Quercus suber
AAAGTCCCAAGTACTTCTGCAGCCACTCGATTCCAACTTTACAATATTAAACCAACTTTGAGCAAGTCTAAATAAGACTAAATACAATGTTTTGATCATGGTTTGCCAACATTACAAATTAGAGTTCTAAATACATAAAATCCTAAGACCTTAGAACCTAACATATCAATTCAAGCATATTATCAAACAATAAATGTACGGAACATGAACATAAGCTAATGACAGAATTGATAAACAATCTAAACTAATTTAAAATCACATCCATAGCAAATAATAAAAGGTAAAGATTAAGGAAAGAGAGATACAAATACAAAGACAATACGGCAATGTGTTATCGAAGAGGAAACCGAAGCCCTCGGTGTAAAACCTCTCTGTCGCCCTCCAAGCGATCAATAATCCACTAGAAAATTTAATTGGGATACATGAACAGTAATAGACCGTTCAATCCTAATCTACTCAGGTACCTAAGCCCTTCAAGCTTCTTGCTCTAACGAGGTTGCGCCGAACCTTTTTCTTTTCTAGCTTACCAGATTCTGCTATAGCCCATAGCATCAACCAATAATCATTGGTCCCTTCCAAACTGCTTCCCTAAGCACGAAAAGACCTTCTCACAGACGTGGGTGTGGTGAGAAAAGGATTTGGTCAAGAACCTCTCAAAGATGTATCAATGGAGAGGAAGAGAGTAGAGGAATTTGAAGAGTCTCTTAGGTGAAGATTGTAGATGAATTAATCTTTTTTTTCTCTATTGTTTCTCTCTCAAAATTCTTTCTGGAAGCTCTCTACATTTTGTGGGTATAAGGGTATATATATAGTGGGGTGAGAAAGGAATACAAAGAGTCAGTTTTTCCCAAACATGGCTGGTTGGCGGCTTGGCCTCGCGACTTGACTGAGTCGCGAGATCAAGCTGCAAGGTAACAGAAAGGCTAGGCTGGATTTTTATCCTGTAGTGTACCAGCTGGCATGATTGTTCGTCTTCTTGCATGTTTTACTCATGTGCTGCATTTTGGCGGCTTGCCAGTCACAAGTCACTCGTGAGTTCCAGCTGCGAATCCCTGCTTCTTTGCACAATCTTAAGCATTTCTTCACACTCTCTCACACACTACCCTTACATGAATCCCACATAAATACAAGGTTACTAAGTGCTGAATTACAAGCAACTTGGCATGGAATAAAGCCAACAAGATGGTTGATAAAATTCAACCTTACAAGAAGAGTGACTCTTGCTTGCCTGAAGAGTCATCATAGATATTGGTCTAGAATGTGGTATAATCTTTCCATCTGACGGTGTACGAACGCCGTCACGAACCAAAATCTTCATAATGAGATTGCAAAAAGGAAGGTAAGTTCGAGTTGCTGATCGAGCTGCTGCTTTCCCAATGGTCTGAAATATGTGGGCACAGATATTAATCGGTACATCGTTAATGAGATCACAGAGAGCTTGTGCTCTTCCAAGATTGATGAAGGCAGTGTTAGACAATGGGTATAGGTTGGAGAACATGATCAACTTCAGAGTCGTCAGTTCAGGGGAAAACTGTCCAATGCCTATAAAGGTTCCCTTGCTGACAACTTCATGATCAGGTCCAAGAACTTGAAGAATGTCTTGAGCCTGAGTATTCAGTCATCATATGGAGTTGTGTCCACACTTGCTGGTCTTGTGACGCGAAGAACCTTTGCAATGTAATTTGGATTGATGGAGAATTCCATTCCCCGTACCCAACATTTCAACTCTACTCTAGTGTATCTGGCATTGGAGTAGAATTCCTTAACCAATTCCTCAACTGGATCTTCGAAATTCCCGAATAGATCAACCCAATCTCTTGATTCAAAGATCCTAAGGATAAATGTTATCCCCAGAGTATCAAATTTGACTATTTGTTCCACAATAGGAGGAGCCTTTTCAAAAATTTCTGTGTAGGTCTTTGAGTCAAGAGGTGTCTTGAATCTCTCAGTGGTAGAGTCTCTAGAAGGCTGAGATGAAAATCATGTTCGTTTAGCAATCGGGGTTGATTGATCATCGGTTACAATGTTTTTACCTTTAGAGGAATGACGAGTCATCTGCAAGAGAACAAACACACATCAAAGAACCAAATGCAATACCACAAGGTACAAACTTTAGTTTGATTAGATTCAAATATAAGAATGTGAAACAGAGAGATTTCACTAAAACATAGAAACATGAACCAGGTTAACACCAAGAAATCATAAGCAACACTGACATATTTAGTGAAATAGGCAAACAAATATGATGATGATCAGAAATAACTCAGAATCAAGTAGGCAATGAGCATCACAAAGTCACAAAAGACAAATATTGTGACAAAATACCAATAACATGATATGAATGGAGCAACGCATTCATGAAACACATCACAGAGCACAGACTCTCTATAAACAACAGTAAAATAATCAAATGACCATCAAAATCACTAACACTCAAACAAAGAACACTCAACAAGATAAAGCAAATCCCCACACGAGCATGATATTTCTCAAAGCATAATGTCAACAACACACTCACAGATTCAAGAAAATCACACTCAAAACATGAAAAACGAAGTGAGACAGAGAAAGCCCATACCTTTTTCTTGAAGATTGAGAAGAAAATGGCGCAAAAATGGAGGATTTTTGAAGAGATACACGGAGTGTTTGAGAGAGAGAAATGGGGAAGACAGTGAATAGTCACAAAAATTCGAGGGAAAAACTGAAAAAAATTTTAAAAACTGTCTTTAAAATGCAAAACATGCGTTTTTCGCAACTGGCTCAAGTCACCAGTTAGTCGCTAGGGTAAGTCGTGAAAAACTTCGAAACCAAATTTCGTGAAAAATTTTCTAAGTGTTTTTTGCGACTGGAAGGTCTACTCGTGAGAGAGTCGTAAGGTGAGCCGTGAAAATCTCTGTGTACCTCTCGCGACTAGACCTTCCACCTGCGAACAAGTCGCCACACTGAGCCGGGAGAATAAAAAAAAAATCAAATTTTGAAAAATTTTCTAAGTATTTTTCGCGACTGAAACCTTGACTCACCAGTGAGCCGCGAAAAATCTCAGAGTGGGCTCACCACTGGAGCATGCGACTGGGACAACCCGCGATGAAGTCGCCAAAATAGGACAACACTACTTTTGAAATTTTTTTTGACATTTTTGTAAAAACAAAATACTTTCTAAAAACAACTAAAACACTTAAAAATCTTTTTGAGTTTGATCAACAAAGATTGAGCATGTGAAAACACATTTAATCAAGTACAATCACACAAATAAATATGGCATTCATTGAACATAAACTTGTGTGTTGTGTGTGAATATCAAGGATGAGATAGTCCTTAGTCTAATGTGAAGCTTCAATGATCATTTCAATGAAGGCATACACAACTAGTAATAGATAATGTGGTCCATCTCAATTATAGAAGTATGCATATATGACCTCCCACATAAACTTGAGTACATTTCTTTGAAGCCTTTCATTTGGTTCCATATACATCATATCATTTGATCATTTTGAATCAATACATCTCATTTTGAGATTGATGCCTGAAATTTGTAATGTTTCAATTTGAGGAGTTAGCCTTTGGCTTTTTGGGCATCATACATTTTATGTTCGTCGCTTTCCCTTTTTCCTAGTCAAATACTAGTATGTGCGATAGGCTTTTGCAGCTCAATATCGCTTTTCATTTGGAGATTTACATTTGGAGAGCTCTTTACTTAAAAGCGATAAAATAAAAGTGGGAAGATATATAGGCGCAGGTCTATGCATATCTCAAGATCAACAAAATCATTCACTAATCATTCATGACAAGATTGAAGATCTATTTATAACAGTCACATAGAAGTCAAGATTTCTCCCACAATGATAAGAGTGCATATGAGACAAGCTAAGTTCGTAGATGCACAAAGCCATTAGTATAAAGGTACAAGGCAAAACATGCTTTGTGACAAAACTCAATGACACTGATCAAACTTTTGGATTTTCTACTTTTTATGTATTTTTGGATTTTTGATGCAAAAGCAGTAACAGGTTGAACAGAAATAGCATAACTAACAATGTAAAAACATTTGAAACAAAAACACAAACACAAACAATATATCAACCGAAGAAAAACTCGCAAGAAGCACACAACCAAGCATATTCACAAACATGGGAAGAATTAATGCATGGACATGTTGTAATACTTATGCATGAGTACCCTTCGTCACCCACACGTCACATGCGTTAGGGGTGATATCCTTGACTAATTGGGTATGAGAGTTAGGACTTTCAAACCTTCTTGTGAAGCTTTCCAAGCAATTGGTGAAGGCACCAATCATCTTCATCACGTCCATCATTCCTGGATCACAATTTTGACTTCTTGGTTGCTCTCCACCCCAAGACCTCTCGTCATTTCTCCTTCCTCGTGATCGAGGAGTGCTTGCATTATTCAATGCTTTCAGTTTATGACAGTTGGGTCTAGTATGTCCTTGCAATCTGCAAAATTGACAAAAATGATTCATTCTAGTACCCCGTTGTGATCTTAGAAGTGATCTTCCTTCACAAGTGTACCCAGATCATCTGAGGATTCCATATGTACAATGGTCATGAATGCGGAGTAATTTCCTTCTCCGTCACAACTATCCTTAGAATCAGAATTTGACGAATCCGAGTCACTTAGAGTAGTAGCATAGACCTTGCCCTTTGACTTCAAATAGTTGGGACATTCCTTTTTGAAATGTCCATGTCCATTACACTCGAAGCACGTGATTCCTTGCGAAGATTGGGATTCTCTACCCTCTTTCCTTCTAAATTCCTTTTTCTCCTTCCCGAAATTTTGAAATTTTCCTTTGTCACCAAATTTCCCATTGTTCTTAAGTTTTAAGAACTTCCGGAAGTTTTTTACAAGGTATGCCACATCTTTATCTATAGCATCTTCATCCGAAGAGTCATGAGATACTACCTTCTCATCAATTGTCTTAAGAGCAAAAGATTTGCTCTTCTTTTACATGGGCAGTGACAATTCATATGTTTGCAATGAACCAACCAACTCTTGAACTTTAATGTCATCAAGATCCTTGCTCTCTTCAATAGCTGTTACTTTGGCACGGAAGCTTTCCGGCAGTGACCGAAGGATCTTCCTTAATATTTTAGAATCCTCCGTCTTTTCCCCCAAATTGAATTTGCCGACAACCACCTCATTTAGCTTACTATAAAAAGAGTCAAAAGACTCATCCTCACTCATCTTGAGCTCCTCAAAGCGAGTGGTCAACATCTGCAGCTTAGTGTCTTTCACTTTCTTTGTTCCTTCATAAGTAGTCTCCAGAATCTCTCATGCTTCCTTAGCAATAGTAATATGTGAAATCATGTGAAATTCTTCTGAAGAGACACCACAGAAAATAGCATTCAATGCTTTACTGTTAGCGTTAGTCGCCGTAAGAGCTGCCTTATCCCAAGTGGATTTGGAAGCCTCCGGCCTAGTCCAACCAACTTCAACTGCATCCCACACAGCATCATCAATAGAACACAAAAATGTCTCATTCAGACTTTCCAAAAAGCATAATTATTACCATAAAAAAATGGTGGCACATTTAGAGATTAAGACCTATCCATCTCAATACGAGGTTAGGGATTGCACTAAGGTGTTTGAACCACAGCAAGTGCACCCGCTCTAATACCAATTGAAAGTTCAATATGTGTGTAAAATACCTTTGAACGTTTAGACACCAAATTACAAATTATCAATTCAAGCTTATTATTAAACAATTAACGTGCAAAACATGAACATAAGCCAAACATAAAATTGATAAACAATCTAAACCAATTATAATCACATCCACAACAGAAAATAAATGGCAAAGATAAAGAAGAGAGATGCAAACACAAGGACAACACGTGATGTGTTATTGAAGAGGAAACTGAAGCCCTCGGCGTAAAACCTCTCCGCCGCCCTCCAAGCGGTAAATAATCCACTAGAAAATGTATTTGGAATACATGAACATCAATAGACCCTCCAAGCCTAATCTATCCAAGTACCTAAGCCCTTCAAGCTTCTTGCTCTAACGAGGTTGCGCCGAACCTTTTTCTTCTCTAGCTTATCGGATTCCGCTATAGCCTATAGCATCAACCAACAACCATTGGTCCCTTCCAAACTGGTTTGCTTAGCACCAAAAGACTTTCTCACGAACATGGGTGTGGTGAGAAAAGGATTTGGTCAAAAACCTCTCAAGGATGTATCAATGGAAAGGAAGAAAGTAGAGGAATTTGAAGAGTCTCTTAGATGAAGATTGTGGATGAATCAATCTTATTTTTCTCTAGAGTTTTTCTCTCAAAATTCTCTCTGGAAGCTCTCTACATTTCGTGGGTATAAGGGTCTATATATAATGGTGTGTGTTTGGAATACGAAGAGACAATTTTTCCTAAACAGAGCAAGTTGGCAGCTTGGCCTTCGCGACTTGACTAAGTCCCGAGTTCAAGCCGCGAGTTAACTGCATTGCTAGTCTGGATATTTTGTCTTATAATGCACCAGCTGGCATAACGCTTCAGCTTCCCGCATGCTTGACACATGACCCTCTCCTGGCGGCTTGCCACCCGTGAGCCACCTGCGAGTTCCAATCGCGAGTCCCTACTTCTTTGCACAATGAGGAACATTTCTTCACACTCTCTCACACACTACCCTTACGTGAATCCCACCTAAATACAGGGTTTCTAAGTGTTGAAATACAAGCAAATTGGCACGGAATAAAGCCAACAAGATGATTGATAAAATTCAACCTTACAGAGAGGGTGAAAGTAGAGGAATTTGAAGAGTCTCTATGTCAAGATTGTGGATGAACCAATCTTGTTTTTCTCTAGGGTTTCTCTCTCAAAATTCTCTCTGGAAGCTCTCTACATTTCGTGGGTATAAGGAGTATTTATACTATAGTGAGAAAGGAATACGAAGAGTCAAGTTTTTCAAAACAGAGCTGGTTGGTGGCTTGGCCTCGCGACTTGACTGAGTCGTGATTTCAAGCCGCGAGATAATAGAACGGCCAGACTGGACCTTTTGTCCTGTAGTGCACCAGCTAGCATGACTGTTCATCTTCTCGCACGCTTCACTCGTGTGCTGCAATTGGCAGCTTGCCAGTCGCGAGTCCTAGCCATGAATCCCTGCATCATTGCACAAACTTAAGCATTTCTTCACACTCTCTCACTCACTACCCTTACATGAATCCCACCTAAATACACGGTTTCTAAGTGCTAAAATACAAGCAAATTGGAACGGAATAAAGCCAACAAGATGGTTGATTAAATTCAACCTTACAAATGTTTACTAATAATTTCATATATTTTTCCTTCTATCATGATATATTCCCCATAAACCACAACGAAAAAATTAAAATCAATGTCAAGTCCTTAGCCTATGTAATACTTAATTTCTTAATTTTATTATTTTGTTGGACTTCAAAGTAAAAAAAAAAAAAAAAAAAATAACACTTTATAAGTACGACATATTACTCATTATACATATAACTCAACATATAATATAAAGATATAAAAACACCACTTCACCGAAAAGATCAAGTTTATGAGTTTGTGTGCAACTATATTATAATAATCACTCACTCTTTTCACTATTATTTAATGTTAGAGTGTTTGAGTTATAGTTTTCAATTTACGGTGTTTAAATGCTTTATTTTGAGAACAAATCAGGATTAGATTTTAGGTTTTGAGTAACAAGGCTGAGTGGAATTATTGCAGTGGTGGCGCCACGTTCATGTTAGGGCGTTCCCAAGAACACCCTGACCTGAAGGAAAAAAAAAATTTATATATATATATATATAATAATTAAATTTTTTTTATTTGTTTACCCTCTAAAACAAATAAGGAACACCCTCAAATAAAAAATAATAAAAAATTATTTGTTCTACTTTCAAGCAAACAAAAAAAAAGCCCAAAAAAAAAATTGAATTAAAATCTTAAAAAAAAAAAAAAAATTGTGATAGGCATGCCCACGAAGAAAAAAAAGCCCTATATACTGAAAACAGAAACCCTCGAATTCTCAAAAAAAAAAAAATGTATATATATATATACTGATCGATAAAAGACTGATCGGTGCAAGCCCAGCAAAGAGCAAACCCACAGATTCTTAACAAATATAATAGTGATACCCAATCATATTTTAAACTAAAACAATTTCTAACCTAATAAGAACCTCACGTCCTCACTTGAGTCACTTCTCAGTAGCAACAGCGACTCAACAAGGCACTGAAGGTAGCGATTCTTAAAAAAAAAAAAAAAAAGACTCAACAAGGCAGCAATAGCAACACTGAACACCTAGAGCAGCTCTGCGATGGCGAGATTGGAGATTGAGTTGGCCCAGATTGGAGATTACAAGATCAACGACAGCAAAAGTGAGATCAGGAAATAAGAACCTCAGCCTTCAACGTGCCACGACGGTGCCGCCCCTAACCTTAGGCAACATCAAGGCATTTCAGTTCTCTCTGCTTTTCTGGTTTTCCTTATCTCATCTCTGCTCTGACTCTCTCTCTCTCTCTCTCTCTCTCTCTCATACTCAATACTTATAGTCTGACTTGTGTTGTGAGTCTTGTGACTTAGACTTATCTTTTGACAATATAAATTGCTTAGCTTTTGTCTTTTTGTGTAAGTGTATGTAAATATAAAAATATGTAATTGTGTTGAAATTGCTGATCGGCTCTTCTCTGAGTTGTCTCTTAGTTTGGGGTGGATGGGGTCGTGGCATTGAATTGGGGTAGTGGTATGTATGTGGTCCTTTAAAAGTAAGTGAATATACATTATAAAAGAGAGAGAGAAACTATGTTTAGCAGTTTTGCAGTGGGTTGATATACATGTATACACTCTTATTGTACTATTTTTTGTTGTTGTTTTTCATTATTTAATTACATATTTATATTTTAATATTCTAAAATAGTAATTGTTATGTAATAACTAAATGATTTGAGTGTCAAAAAAGAAAAAAACTAAATGATTTGTTTTATTTGAGGTTTACTTAGTTGGATCAATAATTTTATGTTGTTTAAGAAAATATAAATATATATTATTTTTAATTTTTTTTAGAAACCCCGAAACACCCTGAAACGGTACGTCAAAATAGATTGGTACCGAAATATTCCGTTTCACTAAACAAACCGAAACAGGGTTCAAAACTGTATTTATAACATTGCTTTCAAGCAAAAAGAAAAAGCTAAAAGAAAAGAAAAAATTGAACTAAAATCTAAAAAAGAAAAAATTGTAACAAAGAATCTGAAGAAAAAAAAAATTGTAGCAGAGCAAGCCCACCTAGGAACACCCTAAGAAAAATTCCTGAAGCCGCCACTACATTATTGTAAATATTTTGAAAATCATGGACCTACATAATTTGACCAAAAAGTCCATAAATGACCCTTTTTTTCTTCCTTTCGCATTCCCTTCTTCATTTTTCTTTGTCTCTCTTTTAAAAAAATTGTTCCTATTCAATAACTTTATTGTACATGTTAAATGCGTCATCACTTAAAAGAAAGACACATACACATCAGTTTGATAATTATACGTCATCACTTAAAAACTCATTCCTATTTAATAACTATATTTTTTCACTTTCGAAAAATATGTTGGCTGTTTCTTTCCTAATATTTCAAAAATATCAGTTTGATTATAGACTTCCTAGTCACCCAAATAAATGTGGAACTTGTTGTTTTGGTTGTAGTTGAAACCCTTTGGATCAAAGTTTCCACAAAATCTTTAGCAAGATGAATTGGTCAAGGTCCCTCTCCCCCCACCCATACGGCTGACCAAGCCAATTTATTGTGGATTTGATATTTACGCTTTGTTGTTGTTGTTTTTTTTTTTTTTTTTTTTAATAAATAATTTTAGCGTTAATATTTTCTAGAAAAATAAGTTATTTTTCAAAAATTTTGATATTTACGCTTTGTTGTTGTTGTTTTTTTTTTTTTTTTTTTTAATAAATAATTTTAGCGTTAATATTTTCTAGAAAAATAAGTTATTTTTCAAAAATATTGCCTATAAAAAAATTTTATTTTGGCACAAGATTAAATGAGTTAGAAAATGATCTTCTAACTTCTCTTATTTAACTTGTAGTGAGATAGAGTTGTTTTCCAAAAAAAAAATTAATTAAAAACATTGTTTTGAAGTTCTGGGTTGAAAACTCATGTTTTTGAAAAAAATTTAAACTCATTCTCATGCATTTCATTCATGAAATTACTTGGGTTGAGTTGTTTTCTATATAATCTTCCAGTTTTTCAAAATTTGAATTTCCAGAATTTCGATCGATCGAATGTGTTTTTCGACCGATCAAAAATCTCTTGATTTTTAATCATTGCTCTCTGCCTGACTCGATTGGTATTTGATCGATGCTTGATCGATCGAAACTAAAAAAATTTCAGTTTCTAAGTTTTTGACCAAAATTTTTTTCATGCATCATTTGTGTTTAGGATTCACATGCATTGCATTGTTTTTCTGTATCCATCTTGAAGTTTTGCAGTCATATCTCTCAGTGTTTTCACACATAACATGAATACACTTTGCTAAATTAAGTACTCAACTTGATTTAAAATTTGATTGATTAATTTTTGAGTTCTGTACATTTTAGTATATGCTATTTTTTATGTGTGAACTGAGGAAAATATTTTTTTTGAGATATGATGGATAATAATTGTTCAAATATTTTCTCTACTTCATTTGAGTTCAAAAGACCATCTATTTATGGGTCACATAGTGTCAAGCTTGCATATATTGAAAGAGAGGTACATGGCCCTATAGAGCTAGATTCATTTGTTTCCTTGATTCTCTATTTTCTTTTGACATTTGTTGCGTATGTTTTCTGTTTACTCTTTGTTTGAGTTGTCTTTGTCAATACATGGCAAAAATGGAGAGAAATAGATGAAATGAGGGAATCCTATTTTAAAAGGTCTTTAAAATGTTTTATTTAGGGGGAGATAAAATTGTTTTTGAAAGGGGGAGAATATAAAAACTTTTTGATGTATCTAACTTAGGGGGAGAGTTAGAATTTATTTTTGTTTTTATATTGTGTTTCATATTATTATTTATATGTCTTTATTTCCACACATGCAGTGATGTGTTATTTTGAGTGTTTTAAGGAAAGACAGGTACATTCTGATCAAGACCTTCTACCACTTCTTGCAACTTCCAGGTTAAGAGTTTTAGATTGGGATTTGTGTTGTATTTGGGAATTTTATTGTATTAGGTTGTTCTTGTATTTAAGCATTTCATTTTGTATGTAAGTTTTGTCACGAATTGGCAAAGGGGGAGATTGTTAGGTTCTATAAGTTTAGAACAATTGGCAAATCGTGAACACAAACTTGTCTAGATGTAGATCTTAGACTCTATAGGTATTATTAGAAAATGTTCAAGGTGATACAAGTCAAGATTCAAGAATATACAAGCTGCAGAAAGAAGAGTTCAAAAACTGTCTAGTGCGACCAATTGAGAAACAAGCTTGACCGATCGAAATACATATCTGCAGAATTCTATTTCAGCCTAAACTCTATTTAAACGTATTGGGTTCAAGTAAAACATTACTAGTATATATGATTCTCAAAACAAACAAAAAATGCTACTTGAAATATTGATATATAACCAGATTATACATGTAAAGGTGAATCTCCAGTTTTGGGATTTTGCTCTTTCTTTTTCACATAGGATAATTAATAATAGATTTATGCCTCTCTTCCAATACTTTCAGTTTAAGCCAATTCACGTATACGCCATTATTCTTTTAGCTAGAGGCTAGTAATCTTGTATCACTAACTACAGAAGTCTTCAAAAGCAAATGAGCAAGTGACATTTGAGTCATTTGACACTGTATAATTTTTCTTGATCATTTGACAACTCAAACTTTTTCTACATCAAATATATTATGTTTTACTATATTTGAAAACAACTTTTTGAGTTCATATTATATTGAATTGTAGATTAAATCAAAGAGATTTCCGTTATTTATTTATTTAATTTTTATTTATAAAGGAAAAGTTTAACTTTAATTTCTCTAGATATTTTCGTTTAGGAACAGTTTATTTAACTGAAACTGAGAACTTTTTGATGAAAGTACTGTAGATAAAGCTAAAATGTAGCTAAAATAGTACAGCGAGACACATTTACCATGAGCTCGTAATATTATAGTAATAGGTTTAAGAATCTAAAGTATTTTCATTATTGGACTTTTAAGTGAAATAACTATGATAAAGTATTTTACCAAGTATTAATAACCTTAGGCTTTTGATAAAATAGTGCCAAGTAGTTAGCTTGGGCTTTTAATAGTGCCAATGTAAGTTGGGCTTTTGATATTGCCAATGAGAATTGGGCTTTGATAGTGCCAACGAGAATTGGGTTTTAAATATTGCCAACGAGAATTGGACTTTGATATTGCTAATGTGAATTGGGCTTTGATATTGTCAATGTGAATTGGGTTTTGATGTTACCAGTGCGAATTGGGCTTTGTTATTGCCAATGTGAAATGAGCTTTGGTTAAATAAATTGCCATGAGTTTAAACCTTGGGCTTTGATTATGGATTTGAATTCCATTGATAAAATTGTTCTACCATGGATTTGAATCATGGTTTTTTCAAATATTGCCAAGCATAAGTATTCTTGGGCTTTAAATAGAATAGGATGTGTGTATTTGAAAATAAATAGATGGTACTCAAATAAAATTATGTGTAAAAAAAAGTACCCTAACAGTCTCCATGTTTGGTTGTTTCTTGGGATATTTTGCTTCCTAACAGTAGTGTCAATGCTGTAAGAACAAAACAATAATCAAACAATGTGTTGAAATCATGCACCAAATGTTTGAGCTAGGCCATCAATTTGCCTACTCAACATTCCAAAAGGCTTTAATTAATTAATACGTTTTGGCATTTGGGGGTGTTTGGGAGAGGAGTTTGAGTTATGTTGTTTGGGTGTTTTTGATATACGTGTGGGTGAAAAGGTATGTGGAAATATGTGTAATGTTATTTAAAATGTGAGTTATTGTGTTAGAACTAACATGCCAAACAAGGCCTTATGGCACACTAAGGGGTCACTTTATGGTATGAATGTTCAAATAGCGTATAAAACACTATGAATGTTTAGACCTTCAAATACAAAATAATCAATTCAAGCTTAATGTCAAACAATATATGTGTGGAAAATAAACATAAGCTAATAACAAAATTGATAAAAAAATCTAAACCAATTAAAATTATATCTATAGCAGAAATTAAATGGCAAAGATTTAGGGAAGAGAAATGAAAACACAAGGACAACACAACGATGTGTTATCGAAGAGGAAACCGAAGCCCTCAGCGTAAAACCTCTCTGTCGCCCTCCAAGCAGTCAATAATTCACTAGAAAATGTAGTTGGGATACATGAACAGCAATAGACCCTTTAAGCCTAATCTACCCAGTGTACCTAAGCCCTCCAAGCTTCTTGCTCCAACGAGGTTACGCCGAACCTTTGTTTTTTCTAGCTTACTGGATTCCACTATAGCCCATAGCATCAACTAATAATCATTGGTCCCTTCCTAACTGCTTTTTACAGCACCAAATAGCCTTCTCACAGATATAGGTATGGTGAGAAAACGATTTGAGTAATGAACCTCTCAAGGATGTAACAATGGAGAGGGTGAGAGTAGAGGAATTTGAAGAGTCACTATGTAAAGATTGTGAATGAATCAATCTTGTTTTTCTCTTGGGTTTCTCTCTCAAAATTCTCTCTAGAAGCTCTCTACATTTCATGGGTATAAGGGGTACTTATACTAGGGTGAGAAAGGAATGCGAAGAGTCAGTTTTTCTAAAACAGAGCTGTTTGGCGACTTGGCCTCATGACTTGACTGAGTCGCGAGTGGCCAGTCTGGAGTTTTTGTCCTGTAGTTCAATAGCTGGCATGATGGTTCAGCTTCTCTGCGTGCTTCGCTTGTGTGCATCATCTGGCGACTTGCCAGTCGTGAGCCACCCGCGAGATCCAGTTGCGAGTCCCTGCTTCCAGTCTTTCACACACTACCTTACATGATTCCCACCTAAATACAGGGTTTCTAGGTGCTGAATTACAAGCAAATTGGCACAGAATAAAGCCAACAAGATGGTTGATTAAATTCATCCTTACAATCTCCCCCTTTAGCTATTCCGTGACAAAACCCTACAACAAACTTTAGACTTAACGCGTGAGTTGGGAACAATTGAACAAAACTCATTCACACCTAACTCTAGAATTTTTGAAGTTCTTAAACCATAAGAACAAGTATCTCCAGAAACACAACAACACAGTATGATCATTGTATGCAGAAAAACTTGTAGTGCATATGGAGCAAGCACAATGCGATCAAGCAAAAAGGAGTAAAGCAATAGACCATGGCTTGACCAAAAATGAACAATCACTATAAAAAGTGACCACAATGCTCATTCACACATGGAATGAACATCCGGACATGCAAGCTAATAAGCTCAATTGCAAAGTATCATTTGCATGTCCAACACTCAACCAATGCATAAACACTAAGTAAATGCATCAAGGATAAAAATTGAACAAGGGCACAAAAGTGATGTACTTAAAGAAAATACATGACATTTAATAGCAAGTACAAAAACTACAAAGTATGGGTACAAAGGCCTTAAAAGCTTACAAAAGCAAAAGTTACAAAATATAAAGTACTTCCCTTATCATATCACTCCCCCTATCATGAATCATAGAAGTTGTGATGAACATGGAACATATATACCTGTAACCTGAAACACTTGCACAAAACACATTAGACCCTCAAGATAAAGCAAGTAATAAAAGGACAAGTATAATGTAACAAGTAAATTGCGATCAAGTAAACATGATGTGAAACATGTGAGCAACTTGATCAAACACATGACAGTCATATAGAAATGACTACAATGATCATACAGCAAATCAAATGATCATCTGAACATGCAACCAATAAAGCATGATAGCATACCAATAAAGCATAATAGCATAAGGATGTATGCATGTCCAACATACAAACAAAACAAAGGTTTCTTATTAACACAATGTCTTCTCCTCCTTGGTATATGCATCTCCCCTATGGAATATCTCTCCTCCTACAAATGTGCATGAGAAATAGAATTTTTCCCCCTAAGAATGTGCACAAGAGTCATATCGAAATGACAAAAACTTTCCGGTATACTACTCTAGAGTATACTCTCCCCATTTTTGACAAGAATAGACAAAGGGCCAAGGAGAAACGAGGGCAAGAGATGAAGGAATGAACAAGGATAAAGATGCACGAGGGGAGCAAGATGAATGAGAAAATGAAGCTCAAACAAAAGACAAAACAAAATGCTACAAAGCATAAAGTAAACATGACATGCTAGGATGAAGAAACAAGGTATAAACCAATGCATGACAAGGGTAGCAAAGGTGTGTGCAAGAGGTGGCTATGTGCAATGCATGACCAATGCATGAAAAATGCACAAGTGGGGCAAGGTGTGTAAAATAAACAACCAATGAACAAAACATGATCCTAGTGAGGAAACATGAGAAACCCCGAAGTTTGGAACTCATTGGAGTCCAAAAAAGGGAGAAAATGCCTAAGAGACATTTTATCAAACACCTAGCATGCACACTATGAACAACAATGTGAAACAATGCATGAACATCATGAAATCCACCCTTAATACATGCTCTTTATGCCACAAGGGGCCTGTTAGGATTGGTGCCCTTAAATCCTATTGTAAGATGCTATGTATAATATTAAGTGTGACATTGTGTTTGACATTATGTATGACTTAATATTATGTTTAATAAATTTGTTTTATTATTATCTGAAATAATGGTAACATGAATATTCAGACATTATCATATAGTCCATGAGATGCATAGTATGTGATTTATGTGAAGAGTCACAGAAGATATAAATCACAAGTTCTTTGTAAACTCAGAATTATAGTTCGTAGTCGGTGATGAAATTGGGCATTTCATCTGCGAAGACTATAACATATCAACTACGATGATTTGTCTTGATCATGGAAGTGGAGACTTCTAGTTGATGTGTTAATATGTTTTAAGAGTTAAGACATATTGAACTGGACCGCTGTGAGATTTATTATTCTCCTAAAGACTGTCAAATGAATAATAAATCTCACGACTTGTATTTGCATGAACTCTTAATCCTGAGAGAATAATGAACCTGATCATGAGGTGTAGGTTGCTTTGATATATCAGGAGTGAGATCTACAGTTATGGTCAAAACCTCAGTATGTTGGGCAGCCACATTTAGTGTTGATGGAACATGTATTCTCAAGATGGAATTCATAGTCTCTTAACGGAGATATAAAATATTCCCTTGAGATAAGTTTAATGGGTTTGTTATTCAAAGAGTTAGGCCTAACCACTTTAGTAAGACTAAAGTATATATTTATGGAATTGGATTTCATAAATATATAATGAATAACATTAAAGGATTAAACCGGGTACTCAAGGATTAAGATGTAGTAATTTACAAAGTGGCAGTCTACATTAATGACTTTGTATTACTACGAATATTTTATGAAGGGGTTGCATGTATAATAAAGTCTTGGGATATAATTTATAGATAAGACCTAGAGTGCAACTATTTTTATATAGTGGTATTAAAAATAGTTAATGGTAACTTTGGACTTGTCAAGAGTTGACAGAAAAGCCCAAGGCCCATTGGAGCTAGTGTCTTATTGGTCCCTTTTGGTCCCACTCCAAGCCACACACTTAAGCCCAATTGGTAAGGCCCAAAAGGCCGGCCCAATTAGATAAATTGGTTAGATACAAAGGGAAAAACGTACAGAAATATATAGGTGAGAAAAACATCATGAAAATGGTGTGCATGTGAGTTTTTGTCACTCACAAGTCATCCCTTTGTTACCAATCGAGAGACCACACATCTTGGGCGTTAGTGGAATTGGAGTGAAGATTAAAAGTAGTCCCAAGTGCTTCAATCTTTGTTTTGAAATTCACCGCTTCAAGGTACGATCTCTTGTTTCTCTAATTCTGAAATTTACTTTGTACGTGTTATCAATATCGAATGAAGTAGATCCGTTTAAAACTTATTTTCCGCTGCATTTATCTTTATATCCATCAAATGGTATCAGAGCGGTCTTCAATTTCGTATTGTTTAACATGTTGTGTGAGTTTTAGAATTGGAGAAGATAGTTTCATACTGTTAGAAGATTATGTTTTAATTTTCTGCATGTTGTTGAAACTATGATTTGATGAAAACTGAAATTGATGTTATGATGTTGTTTAAATTTAATTTAAGTATGTTAAATTGAGTTTTAAGGCTATAGCATCAATAGAATTCAGTTTTGACATCAAACTCTGTCTGCCATGTTCGTATGAAAGATGTTTGTTCATGAAAAACGAAGAAAACTGTCTTAGAAAAATTTCTGGAAATTCAAGTTTCGCGATTTTCGATCGATCGAAAATTATTTTCGATCGATCGAATGAGACAGAGATCAGACTTTTTAGAACGATTGATTTTCGATTGCTGGTCGATCGATCGAATCTGTTTTTCGATCGATCGAAAGTCAATCGAGTATCAATCGAAAGAGTCAGAGGATCAAGTTCGAATTTCTTAATTTTTTCGATCGATCGAGGGGCACTTTCGATCGATCGAAAGAAAGAAAATTAAAATTTTTTCTAAGTGTTTTCTCATGTAAAAGGGGCAAGACTATGTGTAATTAAATTATGCATGTTTTAAAACTAAAAACCTTTCTTTTAAAACATCTAGTGGGAGAGAGATACAAGGGTTGGGTCTCACGGCCTCCATTGTCGGTTCATAGTAGTATGGAATAAATACTTTGTCTTTGCCTTGAGCTTAGCATTCCATGCGGAGAGTATTTATTTCATGGTCCTACAAGATTGAATTTCTTGGTTTATAGTGGTTTGATCAAACACCTTGTCTTAGCCTCGAGCTTTGCATTCCATGCGGAGGGTGTTTTGTATCATGGTACTACAAAATAAGCCTGTTAAGGGGATGAAATGTGGTTACACATGATTCTAGACAATGGTATACACTAGACTAAATATTATAGTATCCTCTATGCTGAGTTCTTACTATAATTATTTAGAGGCCAAATGTATAACGGCATATTATTAGTGTTTGATAAGAGTTATCATGATAGCACTAATGATGAGAATAGTTCTCAATCAATCATAGTATTTTATATTCACTCTATGCTGAGGGATATTGAATATGAGATTGGGTTGTCGTTGCATATATTATATTATGGTTTTATTAAGGTTCCATACTATATGTTCATATGCTAAATAGATAATGTCAGTTTAATTATTATATTCATGTTTATTGTTTTCAGATTTGATCATGGCATCTTTTAGCCCACTTGTAACTATTCTTAATCAAAACAAACTGACTGGATCCAACTATGTTGACTGGAAAAGAAATTTGGACATTGTTCTTACTGCTGAAGAGCATAAGTATGTTCTTACTAAACCATGTCCTAGCTTTCCTTCATTAGATGCACCTCCTGAGGTAAAACAACGATATGATCGTTGGCAGAAATCTAATGAGATGGCCAAGTGCTACATCCTAGCATCTATCTCAAATGTTCTACAGCATCAAATGCAGGATGTAGAACTAGCTTCAGACATAATGCAAAGTCTGAAAGAGATGTTTGGTGAGCAAGGCCGTTCTGCAAGGCAAGAGACCATGAGGCAAATTTATAATACCAGAATGGCTGAAGGAAGTTCAGTGAGAGAGCATTGTCTTACAATGATCTCTAATCTGAATACATTGGAAGTTTTAGGTGCCGATATAGATGGAGAATCCCAAGTGGATATGATACTCCAGTCGCTACCAGAATCATTCAAGGAATTCAAACTTAACTATAATATGAATAAAAAGATTTATACCTTGTCTGAATTAATGAATGAATTGGTAGCGGCAGAAGGCATTCTTGGTACTTCCAATGTTGAAGCCAATGTTGGTGAAGCTTCTACTTCTCAACCTAAGTCGAAAGGCAAGGGTAAGAAGAAGAAGAAGAAGAACTTCACCAAACAAGAGGGTAAACAAATTGCCTTAGGGGTTGCTGACAAAGGAAAGAAGATCAAAGGAAAGTGTTTCCATTGTGGTGAGAAAGGACATTGGAAGAGAAATTGTCCAATATTTAAGGCTGCCAAGAACAAAGGTATGATTAATACATTCCTTCTTGAAATATGTTTGGTACAGAATCCCACGGATTCCTGGTGTGTGGATTCAGGTTGTACTAATCATATCTGCAATTCCTTGCAGGGGTTCCAGGAGACCAGAAAGCTTAAAGAAGGGGAGTTGTTTCTTACTTTGGCTGATGGGAGCAAGATTCCAGTTGTAGCTGTTGGTGTTTGTAATTTATGTTTTGAATCTAGAGTTCTAATATTAGAAGACTGTTTGTATGTACCTAATGTTCGTAGGAATTTAATTTCAGCTACTTACTTAGGTAAACATGGATATTGTGTTATCCTGAAAGACAATGTTGTAATAAAGAAGGATAAAGTGTTTATCTGTTCTGGCAATATTGTGGATGGTCTTTATATTTTAACTCCTGATAAGCATGAATTATATAATTCTGAATTAGATAATGACTCTCATGTAAAATCATTAAAGAGAAAATTTCCTTCTACTAGTGATGCATATCTTTGGCACTTGCGTTTAGGTCATATTAATTCAAATAGGATTCAAAGACTGATCAAAGATGGACTCTTAGAGCCCATGGACTTTGATGAATTTCCAGTTTGTGAATCTTGTTTGGAAGGTAAAATGACCAAACGACCTTTTAATGCAAAAGGTAGAAGAGCCCAAGATTTGCTAGAGCTAGTGCATTCTGATGTTTGTGGTCCTATGTCAATCCAAGCAAGAGGTGGCTATGAGTATTTCATTACTTTCACTGATGATTACTCAAGATATGGTTATGTGTACCTAATGAAACGGAAGTCTGAAACCTTTGAAAAGTTCAAAGAGTTTAGGGCTGAAGTTGAGAATCAATTAGGTAAACGCATAAAGGCCATTCGATCTGATCGTGGTGGCGAATACCTTCTTGGGGATTTTAAGGATTACTTAACTAAGAATGGGATTGTATCCCAATTGACTGCACCTGGAACTCCACAACAAAATGGTGTAGCAGAAAGAAGGAATAGGACTCTTTTAGATATGGTTAGGTCCATGATGAGTTATTCAACTCTACCTATTTCTTTTTGGGGATATGCCTTAAACACAGCAATGTATCTTCTGAATTTAGTACCTTCGAAGTCTGTTCCTAAAACACCTGTGGAGTTGTGGAATGGGCGTAAGCCTAGTATGAGACATCTCCATATTTGGGGTTGTCCAGCACATGTGTTAAAAGGAAAGTCTGACAAGTTACAGTCTAAAACAGAAGTGGTTTTCTTTGTTGGGTATCCAAAAGGAACTGTTGGAGGTTTATTCTATAGTCATAAAGATAACAAAGTTTTTGTTAGTACAAATGCTAAATTCTTGGAAAATGACTATATGAATAATTTTACTCCTAGAAGTAGAGTTGTGTTGGCTGAAATGAATGAATCTGTAAATGAACAACCAATAGATGAAACTAGGGATGATGTGGCTGTATTAGATACACCACAAGATACTACTCATGACATGTCTAGTACTCAGGTGCCTCGTCGTAGTGGGAGAATTGTTCGGCCTCCTATAAGATTCATAGGTTTGGGAGAAACTTATGAAGCTATCTCAGAAGAGGTTGAATCGGATCCCTACACATATGATGAAGCTATAAATGATATAGATGCACATCATTGGGTCCAAGCTATGAAATCTGAATTAGATTCCATGTATTCCAATCAAGTTTGGGATCTTGTAAAGGCGCCTAACGGCATTAAACCTGTTGGTTGCAAATGGGTTTACAAGAGGAAGAGAGGGATAGATGGAAAGGTTGAAACCTTTAAAGCAAGGCTAGTGGCGAAAGGGTATACACAAAAAGAAGGTATTGATTATGATGAAACCTTTTCTCCAGTAGCAATGCTTAAATCTATCAGAATTCTCTTATCCATTGCTGCTCATTTTGATTATGAGATTTGGCAAATGGATGTCAAGACTGCATTTCTTAATGGCAATCTTGAAGAGGAAATCTATATGATGCAACCGGAAGGTTTCATAGCAAAGAACCAAGAGCATATGGTATGCAAGTTGCAAAGGTCCATTTATGGACTTAAGCAAGCATCTAGGTCATGGAACATCAGATTTGATCAAGCAATCAAGACATTTGGTTTTGAACAAAATCTTGATGAACCATGTGTGTACAAAAGACATCAAGATAAAGTAGTAATGTTCCTAGTGCTTTATGTTGATGATATTCTACTCATTGGAAATGATGTAGGGGTAATGTCATCAGTAAAGGTTTGGTTGTCAAGCCAATTTGATATGAAGGACTTAGGTGAGGCTAACTTTATTCTAGGGATCAAGCTTTTGCGAGATCGTAAGAATAAGATGTTAGGATTATCACAAGCTGGATATATAGATAAGGTTCTAGAACGGTTTAGCATGCAAAACTCCAAGAAAGGATTGCTTCCTTTCAGACATGGAGTTCCTCTGTCTGATGACCAAAGGCCTAAGACTCAAGAAGAAGAAGATATGATGAGACAAGTTCCTTATGCTTCTGCAGTAGGAAGTCTCATGTATGCCATGCTTTGTACTAGACCAGATATCTGCTATTCAGTTGGCATGGTCAGCCGATATCAATCAAATCCAGGACCAAAACATTGGCAAGCTGTAAAGCATATTCTCAAGTATCTACGGAGAACGAGAGATTATATGCTTGTTTACCAAAGTGAGGATTTGATACCTATTGGCTATACAGATTCAGATTTTCAATCGGATCTAGATTTCAGAAAATCCACTTCAGGATGTGTTTTCACCTTGGGAGGTGGAGCCATTAGTTGGCGGAGTATTAAGCAATCTTGTATTGCAGACTCCACCATGGAGGCAGAATATGTTGCTGCTTGTGAAGCAGCAAAGGAAGCTGTATGGCTCAAGAAGTTCCTTTCTGACCTTGGTGTAATAAGAATGGAGCAAGTTCCAATCACATTGTTTTGTGATAACAGTGGAGCAGTTGCACAATCTAAAGATCCAAGGAATCACAAGAAAGGAAAGCACATTGAGAGGAAGTACCATATCATTCGAGATATTGTTGCTCGTGGAGATGTGGTGGTAGCAAAGATTGAAAGTGCAAACAATCTGGCAGATCCATTTACTAAAGCTTTGCCTCAAAGGATTTTTGAGTCGCATTTGGAAAGAATGGGAGTTAGATTAGTGCACAATAGTCTTTAGGGCAAGTGGGAAATTGTTAGGATTGGTGCCCTTAAATCCTATTGTAAGATGCTATGTATAATATTAAGTGTGACATTGTGTTTGACATTATGTATGACTTAATATTATGTTTAATAAATTTGTTTTATTATTATCTGAAATAATGGTAACATGAATATTCAGACATTATCATATAGTCCATGAGATGCATAGTATGTGATTTATGTGAAGAGTCACAGAAGATATAAATCACAAGTTCTTTGTAAACTCAGAATTATAGTTCGTAGTCGGTGATGAAATTGGGCATTTCATCTGCGAAGACTATAACATATCAACTACGATGATTTGTCTTGATCATGGAAGTGGAGACTTCTAGTTGATGTGTTAATATGTTTTAAGAGTTAAGACATATTGAACTGGACCGCTGTGAGATTTATTATTCTCCTAAAGACTGTCAAATGAATAATAAATCTCACGACTTGTATTTGCATGAACTCTTAATCCTGAGAGAATAATGAACCTGATCATGAGGTGTAGGTTGCTTTGATATATCAGGAGTGAGATCTACAGTTATGGTCAAAACCTCAGTATGTTGGGCAGCCACATTTAGTGTTGATGGAACATGTATTCTCAAGATGGAATTCATAGTCTCTTAACGGAGATATAAAATATTCCCTTGAGATAAGTTTAATGGGTTTGTTATTCAAAGAGTTAGGCCTAACCACTTTAGTAAGACTAAAGTATATATTTATGGAATTGGATTTCATAAATATATAATGAATAACATTAAAGGATTAAACCGGGTACTCAAGGATTAAGATGTAGTAATTTACAAAGTGGCAGTCTACATTAATGACTTTGTATTACTACGAATATTTTATGAAGGGGTTGCATGTATAATAAAGTCTTGGGATATAATTTATAGATAAGACCTAGAGTGCAACTATTTTTATATAGTGGTATTAAAAATAGTTAATGGTAACTTTGGACTTGTCAAGAGTTGACAGAAAAGCCCAAGGCCCATTGGAGCTAGTGTCTTATTGGTCCCTTTTGGTCCCACTCCAAGCCACACACTTAAGCCCAATTGGTAAGGCCCAAAAGGCCGGCCCAATTAGATAAATTGGTTAGATACAAAGGGAAAAACGTACAGAAATATATAGGTGAGAAAAACATCATGAAAATTGTGTGCATGTGAGTTTTTGTCACTCACAAGTCATCCCTTTGTTACCAATTGAGAGATCACACATCTTGGGCGTTAGTGGAATTGGAGTGAAGATTAAAAGTAGTCCCAAGTGCTTCAATCTTTGTTTTGAAATTCACCGCTTCAAGGTACGATCTCTTGTTTCTCTAATTCTGAAATTTACTTTGTACGTGTTATCAATATCGAATGAAGTAGATCCGTTTAAAACTTATTTTCCGCTGCATTTATCTTTATATCCATCAGGGCCAACATCCAAAGCAAATCAACAAAAGAAACCAATCCTATACAAAAATTTGACAAAAATAAGTTTTCCCAACCCCTATGATGAAAATCCCAACTAAGAGCACAAAACTCACCAAAACATAATCCAAGGATCCAAATCAATGAAAAGAGTTTAAAATTACCTTAGAGATGTCAATGGAATGAAAAACCACTCAAATTAGTTGGGTTTTGATGTAAAAAAATTGAAAGAAGGGTTTTAGAGAGGATGGGAGAGGTTTAAAACAAGTTTCCTACGAAAAAACCCATTAAAAAAGTCGTTTCTGGGCATTTCACGACTGGTGAGTCGTAAGCTGAGTCACGAAACCATTATGTGCAAGCTCGTGACTGGGTCTCGTGGCTTGTAAGTCGCCAAAACGAGAAGCCAAAACTCGTGACTGGGTATCATGACTTGCAAGTCGCCAGAATGAGTAGCCAAAAATTCTGACACTTGTTTTTCAATACAGAACATGTTTAAACAATGAAAAACAAAGTAAGCACTAAACATTAACACAAAGAGTGATAAAAATCACTTCTAAAAACATATAAAATGATCAAAAATCTTTTTGGATTGATCCATATATAGTTGAGCACACACACATCACATTTAAACAAGTACAATCGATCAAATGAATAAGGCATTCATTGAACATTAGGCATGTGTGTTGTGTGTGTGTTTCAAATGTGGAATAGTCCTTAGTCTAGAGTGAAACTTCAATGATCAATTCAATCAAGTTATACACAACTAGTACTAAGATAAGTGGTCTATTTCAATTATATAAATGAACATATATGATCTCCCACAAGAAAATGATTACATATCTTTGAAACTTTTCATTTAGTTTCATTACAATTCATAACATTTGATCATTTTTTATCTTTACATCTCTTTTTGAGATCGATGCCTGAAATTTTTTATATTTCAATTTGATGAACAAGCCTTTGGCTTTTTGGGCATCATACATTTTCATTAAAAGTCGTTTTCCCTTTTTCCTAGTCAAATACTAGTATGTGTGACGGCTTTTACAGCTCATTATCTCTTTTCATTTTGAGATTTAAATTTGTAGAGCTTCTTAAGCAAAAAAAATAAAAGAGTGGGAAGAGATATAGGCACAAGTCTACACATATATCAAAACCAACAAGACTACTGACTAATCGTTCATGACAAGCTTGAAGATCGATTTATAACAATCACACATAGATGTCAAGATTTTTCCCACAAAGATATAAGTGCATAAGGAACAAGCTAAGCTCGTAAATGCACAAAGCCATTTGTACAGAGGTACAAGGCAAAACTCACATGTGATATGTGCTTAAACATATGCGATCAAACTTTTTGAATTTTTCACTTTTTATGTTGTTTTGGATTTTTTACTCACACAAAACTGAAACATAAAAGTAAGATCAAAAACAAAACAATGCATACAAAAAAAATGCAAGATGCACAAAATCCATGAAGATATGACATTTAATGCATGAAGGGTCTTACAAAGATCAAAAGAATTAGATCAAGGACCAAAAAAGCACAAGCTCAACCATAGGAACCCTTCCTTATCCAAACAGAACGATTGTTTGAAATGAGTATGTCATGAGAAGTGAAACGAGGGTTGGAAGAATGAGAACCGAAGATGCACATAGACAAGGAGTTAAGAGCATTAAACATTTTCTTTAACAACATGCTATTTTCACTCAAAACCGGTTTACCCTTTTTAGCACCACTTCCAAAAAGCTCAAGTTTCTCTTTTCTTTTGATTCTTTTAAATGCATGAAATATAGAGCATTGAGGTCTTAGATGACCAAAGGCATCACAATAGTGACAAACAATATGTTTAGGTCCACTAGGCTTTTTGGGAAGGGATCTAGCAATATAGTTTTGTTCTCTCTTCAACTTATAACATTGAGGTCTTATATGACCAATTACACCACAATGGTGGCAAGTTGGAACAAACTTAGATCCATCCAAAACCTTAGGTTGAGACCTAAATGGAGGCTTTGACTTAAGAGGCTTTCTCTCCACCTTTGGATTTCTTTTATGTGGAAGAATGTACACCGATTTTCCTTTGAGGTAGAATACACAATAGGCACAAAATCGGGTACCATAACATGATTGCAACGAATATTTTCATCCTTTTTAGCAACAGGTTCAACAATCAAACAGTTGGCATGCATCTTAAGAGATTCATTTTCATATTTTAGCTCATCAACAAGTTTGTTAGACAAAATAAGTTTAGCATCCAAGTCCATATTCAAACATTCAAACTCTTTCAGCTTTTCAAGAGAATTTCAGCATGTTTCTTATATTTTTCAACCAATTTTTTGGATTCATTGAGCTTAGCAATCAAATCATTCTTTTCACAAAATACCTTTCATATTTTTCAACCAATTTTTTGGATTCATTGAGCTTAGCAATCAAATCATTATTTTCACAAAATACCTTTCTCAAATCCTTATTAAACTTCTTAGCCTTTTTCTTCAAGAGTTTGATGTTAGGAATATCAACAACATCCAAAGATTCATGTAATAGAGCATCACAATCATGAGGATTATCACTCATAGAGGCATTTTCACAAACACATGGCATGTTACATTCATCAACATCCAAAACATGCATAGAGGCATACAAAGCACTATCCATGTCAAATAAACACAAAGGGGTCAAGGATCACACTTAGGTATTTAAATCACAACAAGTGTACCCGCTCTGATACCAATTGAATGTTCAAATAGCGTATAACACACTATGAATGTTTAGACCCCCAAATACAAAATAATCAATTCAAGCTTAATGTCAAACAATATATGTGCAAAAAATGAA
Source organism: Quercus suber (assembly GCF_002906115.3). Lineage (NCBI taxonomy): Eukaryota > Viridiplantae > Streptophyta > Magnoliopsida > Fagales > Fagaceae > Quercus > Quercus suber. Next base: position 861,933 of record NW_027069745.1, read on the forward strand.
CATAAGCTAATAACAGAATTGATAAACAATTTAAACTAATTAAAATCACATCTATAGCAAAAATTAAATAGCAAAGATTAAAGGAAGAGAGATGCAAACACAAGGACAACACAACGATGTATTATCGAAGAGGAAACCGAAGCCCTCGGCGTAAAACCTCTCCACCGCCCTCTAAGCGGTCAATAATCCACTAGAAAATGTAGTTGGGATACATGAACAGCAATAGACCCTCCAAGCCTAATCTACCCAGTGTACCTAAGCCCTCCAAGCTTCTTGCTCTAACGAGGTTACGCCGAACCTTTGTCTTTTCTAGCTTACCGGATTCCACTATAGCCCATAGCATCAATCAATAACCATTGGTCCTTTCCTAACTGCTTCTCACAGCACTAAAGAGCCTTCTCACAGATATGGGTATGGTGAGAGAAGGATTTGGGTAATGAACCTCTCGAGGATGTAACAAAGGAGAGGGTGAGAGTAGAGGAATTTGAAGAGTCACTATGTAAAGATTGTGGATGAGTCAATCTTGTTTTTCTCTAGGGTTTTTCTCTCAAAATTCTCTCTGGAAGCTCTGTACATTTCGTGGGTATAAGGGGCATTTATACTAGGGTGAGAAAGGAATGCGAAGAGTTAGTTTTTCCAAAACAGAACTGACTAGCGACTTGGCCTTACGACTTGACTGAGTCACGAGTTCAAGCCACTAGCTAACTGAATGGCCAGTCTGGACTTTTTGTCATGTAGTGCAACAGTTGGTATGACGGTTCAGCTTCTTTGCATGCTTCGCTCGTGCGCATCATCTAGTGGCTTGCTAGTCGCGAGCCACTCGCGAGATCTAGTCTCAAGTCCCTGCTTCACTGCACATTCTTGAACATTTCTTCACACTCTCTCATACACTACCCTTACATGATTCCCACCTAAATACGGGATTTCTAGGTGCTGAATTATAAGCAAATTGGCACGAAATAAAGCTAACAAGATGGTTGATTAAATTCAACCTTACATGGTACATAAATACACAAAATGGAGGAAGAAAAAGCAATTTAACAGATAATTGTTTATTTCCCAAAAATAAAAGGTAATTGTTATTAGGCTAAATTGTAAATTATACTCCTAAAATTTTCAAAATTTAGATTTTACTCCCTGATGTTTGGGAGTGTTTGAATTTTATACCCTGATGTTTCAGAATTTGGATTTTACCCTCTAAATTTTAGGGATGTTTGGATTTTACTCTGTAGAGTTTCAAATTATTTGGATTTTATACCTTAATGTTTCAAAATTTAGGGGTGTAAAGTCCAAACACTTCCAAACTTTAGGAGGTAAAATCTAAATTCTGAAACTTTAGAGTATAAAATCTAAACACCCCAAACTTCAGGAGGATAGAATCTAAATTTTAAAATTTCAGGGTGTAAAATCTAAACACTCTAAACTTTAGGGTTGTAATTTGGAATTTAGCCTTGTTATTATATATGCTACAAGTTGTGGTGCAATGAAACTGCCACATTTTCCCATCTAAATTCCATGCACAGTCGGTTTACAATTTCTTGTTTTATATGTTAATTTAAATATACACACACAAAAAAAAAAAAAAAAGCCTTGGAGTTATTATTGTTAAGTAGAATATACGTACGTACCCTTAATAGAGGTCATTTTTCAGCAACAAGAAGCCTAGATTATCAAATATCTCCCACTTTGCCTAAGATGAAGAATAAGTGAGAAACATATCTAGGTTGGCTCTAGTAATGGAGTCTTCAGTACTGTGCGAAGTGCATATTTTATGCAGAAGGAAATTAATTAAGGTGTTGGGACGAAACAAGGGGAGCTAGATTGTTTACAAAAAAATAAAAAAGGGGAGCTAGATTAGCTCAGACATGGGCCGAACACAAGGCCTTTGGGGAACTGTATGGGGCGTTATTTTGTCTAATTTTTTTTATGGCCAAAATGACCAAATACCACTGTTTTTGAAAATATTTTACAATATCTACCATTGTTTCTGAAATATGTAGAGATTAACCACTAATTGGGAACTCGAATTTGGGAAACTCAAGTTTTCCATGGTACTAGAGTTTCATGGAGAAATTTTGAAATTTTTTTATAGAACTCGAGTTCCATAAAAAATAGCACGGCAAATTTGAAGATTATTTTTTCAAAAAAACTTAAGTTTCTAAAACTTGAGTTACACGGCAAATTTGAGTTTCACAAACTTGAGTTTCACAAACTTGAGTTTCAAAAAGGTGGTAGATTGTTAAATATTTCGCAAATAGTGGTAGATCCATACATATTTTCCCAAATAGTGGTATATGCCATTTTGGCCACTTTTTTTACTACAATACTCTCAAAATACTTAAAACAAGCTAGGGTGGTTGTCTTGAGGAAAAACGTAGAGAACTTTTTGATGTATTACATACTCTATACAATTTCATTTTTGTTTTTTATGTAATTTTTGTTATTATAGGTTTAGTGTATTTATTTTCTTGTTTTTAGGTATTTTTAATGCCTTCTAAAAAAAGAGAGAGGTACTTTTAATGTTTTTAAGGTCAAAGTTAGTTCCTATTATGAATAGGTATTAATAAGGATTTGTTTTAGAATATATTTTCTTGTCTATTAAGTTTTAGAAAGCCTTTAAATAGACCTTCAAGTTTGTAAATATTTTTAAAGAATTATTCAATCAATAAAATTCAGACTTTTTCTATCTATTTTCTAGTGGATTCCAGACTAATTTCCTTATTGTGGACTCAAGGAACTCTTATAGATTCAAGGTTATATTACAGAAGCAAACATGTTTGGTTTCTTATTTTCTTAAAGTAGATGTGTTTTGCTTCTTGTCACTTCCGCATCCTGCATCATTTTTTTTAGCCTATTTTAGGCTTTTATTATTATTATTATTATTTATTTTTTTTTTTTTTGCAAGCTTTATGAACCCTTTTAATGGAAACACATACTTATTCAAAGGTCAGGTTCTGAAATAAATCCAATTAACTAGCTTCTTAGACATGGATTATGCACTTGTTCAAAAGCTTTTACTCAATTTGGTTAGGAGGTTGAAAAAGTGAAATGGTTGAAAAGATTAGGAGGATAGAAATTAAGGTGAGCTTATACAAAATATTTTAGTTTTCCATCTTGTGTATTTAGTTTGGAGAAATAAGATGAAAAAGTAAAAGGATGGCAAACTAATGTAAATTTCTTTTGTTTGGTTGAGAAAAGAAATAAGAGGATATAATATATAATTTGTATAAATTTACTCTTATGATTTTTATATTAAGAAGATAAGATAAAGAGAAAATGGAAAAAGAGTGGTTGGTGGCTAACATTATAAAGAATGATGTTAGGTTCTAAAAGTTCAGAAAAATTGGTAAATCGTGAATACAAACTTGTATAGATGTAGACTTTAGAGTCTATAGGTATTATTAGACAATGTTCAAGGTGATATAAGTCAAGATTCAAGAATATACAAGCTGCAGAAAGAAAAGTTTAGAAACTGCTTGGTTCGACCGATCGAGAAACAGGCTTGATTGATCGAAACACGTATCTGTAGAATTCTATTTCAGCCCAAACTCTACTTAAACGTATTGGGTTTCAAGTAAAACACTACTAGTATATAAAGGAAACCCTAAGCACATTTTTATAAGGCTTTTCAAAGAGGGAAGAGTGTGTCTCTTTTGTATCTAGGGTTTCGTAACCAAAAAGCTGTCTCATATCTTCTATCGGTGTTATTCCTTGAAGAATCTCAGGATCCGGTATTGTAGAAGTTGCTGCTTTCTCTATCATCAAAGATACTGATGATCTTAACATTCAAGGGTGGTATTGGAGTCACAAAAAGGAGACTTTGTGTTTTTTGTCACAAGTGTGGGGGCTTGTGTTGTAAGTCCAAGGAAAGAACTAGTCCGTAGACTCGGAGCTGTCATGGGGTTGTGGTAGTAATTTTTCTACTCGAGGTAGCAATAGAATGTTAGTGGTCTAAGTTCTATTGTACAAACTTTAATTCTTTCATAGTGGATTTGCTCTTTAATATGAGGATAGCTAGGTTAAATCTGCCCTAAATTTTTTACCGGTTTGTTTTTCCTCGGTCATCATATCATTATGTTCTTTATATTTTCTACTGCTTTATATGATATGATTGTTATTGTTTTAACCTAGATCTGAATAATAAACCTAAGTATTCACTTGGTTAAATGACTATGTTAAACAACTTTTGTTAAGGGGTCTAAAAACGTACAAGTGATATTAGAGCAGGTTAGCTCTTGATTTAGGTTACTATACCTAGAGTTAATCCTTGATCCCTGCTATTATGGATAATTTGAAGTGTCTTTCTACTCATGTTTGTGATGATTTGAATAAAAAGGACACTGTTGTTTCTGTTGATCTTATTGATGCTTGTGAAACTCTTCGTAAGGAATTATTGAAATCTGTGAAAATTGTTAAGAAATTCAAGGAAGAGTTAAAATTTGCTAATTTTGAAAAAGATGAATTGGTTGTTAGATTAGATGAATCTAATAAAAAGAATATATTTTTGAGAAATCAAATTTCCTCTCAAGATGAGAAGATGAAAAGCTTGGAACAATAGTTAGTTGAATTTAAAGCTAAAATTGAAAATTTGACTAGTACCAAGCCTGCTGTTGACAACAGAAGTGTTTCTGTTTCTCTTAAGCCTAAAGCTGAAAAAGCTTATATCCCTCCTTTCAAGAGGAATAATAATGAAAAGGCTTATTTTGCTAGGTTAGACAAAGGTAAAAGTTCAGATGTAGATGCTAAAGTTTCTAAATCTAAGTCTAAACCTACTATTAGAGAGCATAATAAATTTGTTTTTGTGCCTACTTGTTACTTTTGTGGTGTTGTTGGTCATATTAGACCAAATTGTTCTTTGTTTAGGCAAAAACCAACATCTAAGACTAGATTTGCTGTTAAGAATATTGATATTCCTAAATTTGTTCCTGTTTGTCACTTTTGTGGTGTATTCGGTCACATTCGTCCTAATTGTCATAAATTGAAATTTAAAAATTCTGTATTTCAATCTAGGATATGTGATGATATTTCTCCTGCCATAAGTCCATACAAATTGTTTCATATTCTTTTGAAAAATTTAAGGTTGTTGGCTTGTGAAAGGAATTTGCAAGATTTCAATCTTTCTCAGAAGATTGGTGTACTCCCTCAAATACACTCTGCTTCTCATGGATTTTCACCTACAAAGTCAAAGACTCGTGCTATATGGATGAGAAAAGACTTGCTAAGGTGAGTGTTGTTTACTTATCTCTAATTTAATTCTTTCAATTGTTTGTGAACATGTTTTGTTTCTGTTTTTGGTTTTTTTTTTTTTTAAGTTGTTTTTTATTTAAAAAAAAAAACCAAAAACATTGAAAATTTTCCAAAAGACAAAAATATTTTATTTTGAGTCTTGTTTTATTTTTCTTGAGGATTACATGAGTTATAATATCTCTCTCTTGATTTAGAACATACTTGACATTGTAGAGAAACTTGAATAGTATATATTATATAAGTGCTAAGCTATTTCTGATTATGTATGAGTATGTACTAGTTTGTACATGTACTCAATGTTTAATTAAGAAATTGATATTTCTTGTTTGTGGACCCTCTATAGCTTAGTTGAGCACCGTCATGCATTGCATTTGCATTTGCATTTTTATTCTTTCAGCATAATGTATGCTTTTAGTTTTGGTCATAAAAAATTTTTTGAGAACAAAAAGATTTTTATTTCTTTTGCATTACACATCATGAATAGGTAATTGAGGTTGGCCTATTATCTTTGCATAACATGCCTGTGTAACTTGTTTAGCTTAGATAAGCTTATTTTTCTGGACTTTGCTAGTTTTAGCTATGTAATGCATGTTTGTGTGAGTGTTTATAGTTTTTGATCACATGCTCTTGATTTTGAAGTCATGTGCTTTTGATTGTAAGGACTAAAAAAATTCTAAAAGAAAGGCATAAATAACCATCTCACCACTGCTTACTAGCCAATGATGAACACCTTAGTACATATCATAAGATTTTATGCTTGAGAAAGTATAGTACATGCACAAAAAGAAAATAAGGTGTAGCCTTGGAATTAAAAAAAAAAAAATTTGAAATAAAAATGTCGTGTACATTATAAGGCTGAAATAAAAATGGCATGTACATTATAAGGCTAAAATAAAATAAAAAATTACATGATTGCAAGCTTGTTTTCTAGGAGATGTGAGAGTTATATGATGTAACTATTTAGGTGATAGTCACTTTCAAATTTATGTGATGAATAATGTAGAAATTGTGATTAATTACTATCTACATATCACCTCACATGTATCTTATGTTGTTACTAGTTGCACATATTTCACAAGTTATTCTTTACTAAACTTTGTACATGGAATTGTGTGTAAATCTAGTTTGGCCATCTTTTTCTGTGGTGTTTGATGCAAAATATGTTTAAGGGTTGGCAAAATTTGTGTTTTTGATGATTAAAAACCTTGCTTTGAAGTTTTGGGTTGAAAACTCATGTTTTTTAAAAACATTTAAACTCATTCTCATGCATTTCATCCATGAAATTACTTGGGTTGAGTTTTTTTCCTATATAATCTTATTCAGTTTTTCAAAAATTCAAATTTCCAGAATGTCGATCGATCGAATATGTTTTTCGACCGATCAAAAATCCCTTGATTTTTAATCATTGCTCTCTGCTTGACTTGATTGGTATTCGATCGATGCTCGATCGATCAAAACTGAAAAAATTTTAGTTTCTAAGTTTTTGACCAAATTATTTTTCATGCATCATTTGTGTTTAGGATTCACACGCATTGCATTGTTTATCTGTATTCATCTTGCAGTTTTGCAGTCATATCTCTCAGTCTTTTCACACATAACATGCATACACTTTACTAAATTGGGTACTCAACTTGATTTAAAAATTGATTGGTTAATTTTTGAGTTCTGTACATTTTAGTATAAGCTATTTTTTATGTGTGAATTGAGGAAAACATATATATATATATAATATAAAAAAAAAAAAAACTCTTATGAAAGATAATAATTGTTCAAATATTTTCTCTACTTGATTTGACTTCAAAAGACCATCTATTTATGGGTCACATAGTGTTAAGATTGCATATATTGAAAGAGAGAATATTTTTCTTCATGTGTATCCTCAACTTAGTTTTTAAGTTTGGCTTGTGTGTTTTTATTTTCCCCATTTCCTAAAGTTCCCCCAAAATTGTTTTTCCCAAAACTTATTTTGTTTTTCCTATTTTTATAAGGGGAGAAGCTTGTTTTTAACCCTTGTTGTTCTTAGAGGGAGTTGTTGCTCTTCATAGGGGGAGTTGCCTCTATTCTCTATAGAGCTGGATTCATTTGTTTCCTTGATTCTCTATTTTCTCTTAACTTTTGTTGTGTATGTTTTCTGTTTACTCTTTGTTTGAGTTGTTTTTGTCAATACATGACAAAAATGGGGAGAAGTAGATGAAATGAGGGAATCTTGTTTAAAAAGGTCTTTAAAATGTTTTGTTTAGGGGGAGATAAAATTGTTTTTGAAAGGGGGAGAATATAAAAACTTTTTGATGTATCTAACTTAGGGGGAGAGTTAGAATTTGCTTTTGTTTTTATATTGTGTTTCATATTATTATTTATATGTCTTTCTTTCCACACATGCGGTGATGTGTTCTTTTAAGTGTTTTCAGGAAAGACAAGTACATTCTGATCAAGACCTTCTACCTCTTCTCTCAACTTCTAGGTTATGAGTCTTAGATTGGGATTTGTGTTGTATTTGGGCATTTTATTTTATTGGGTTGTTATTGTATTTAAGCATTTCATTTTGTATGTAAGTTTTGTCATGAATTACCAAGGGAGAAGATTGTTAAGTTCTAAAAGTTTAGAACAATTGTCAAATCATGAACACAAACTTGTCTAGATGTAGATCTTAGACTCTATAGGTATTATTAGACAATGCTCAAGGTGATACAAGTCAAGATTCAAGAATATACAAGCTGTAGAAAGAAGAATTCAGAAACTGCCTGGTTCGACCAATCGAGAAACAGGCTCGACTGATTGAAACATGTATCTGCAGAATTCTATTTCAGCCCAAACTCTACTTAAACGTATTGGGTTTCAAGTAAAACCCTACTAGTATATATGATTCTCAAAACAAACAAAAAATGCTACTTGAAATATTGATATATAACCAGATTATACATGTAAAGGTGAATCTCCAGTTTTGGGATTTTGCTCTTTCTTTTTCACATAGGATAATTAATAATAGATTTATGCCTCTCTTCCAATACTTTCAGTTTAAGCCAATTCACGTTTACGCCATTATTCTTTTAGCTAGAGGCTTGTAATCTTGTATCACTAACTAGAGAAGTCTTCAAAAAGCAAATGAACAAGTGACATTTGAGTCATTTGACATTGTATAATTTTTCTTGATCATTTGACAACTCAAACTTTTTCTACATCAAATATGTTATGTTTTACTATATTTGAAAACAACTTTTTAAGTTCATATTATATTGAATTGTAGATTAAATCAAAGAGATTTTCGTTATTTATTTATTTAATTTTTATTTCTAAAGGAAAAGTTTAACTTTAATTTCTCTAGATATTTTCGTTTGGGAATAACTTATTTAACTTAAACTGAAAACTTTTTTATGAAAGTACTATAGATAAAGCTAAAAAGTAGCTAAAATAGTACAGTGAGACACATAAATAGTACTAAAATTGCAATAGGGTCCATAAATAGTAGCAAAAATAAACTAAATAAAAAAATTGGCTTTTTAAGCCAATGCCAAACAAACACTAAGTTTAGAGCTTTTTTATTTTTTATTTTTTGGAAAAATGTTTCTTTGTCCTAAAGAACAAAAAGTTGTCTCTTTGATTTGACAAATATCATTCATTTAAATTATTCCAATCAAAACCATTATAATGTTAGAACCAACAAAAGAAAAAATTGGTGAACCTAAACCATTGAACCATGACGATGCTTATGGAACGTCCCCTTTTACCCTGCTTACATAATTGTTCTTGCTGTTAAAAGGGCATGAGTATTATAACCTATCTCAAGAAAAGGAAATTGCCAAAACAAAATTCCAAGTTATAATCACTGAAGAACTTACCATGTAGATGAAAATCCAAGGTACCATTTGTGACAAATTCATATATAAACAAGCATTCTGATCTCTTTCCCAAAAATTAAGTATCCAACCAATGAAACAAGGTGTGTGTGATGGTCATGGACACGACTAAGGAGACCCCAACCTCTACCCTAAATAAATGGCAGTCACTTCCCCTTCAAGAAGGACTCCTTTATGGACGAAGCCATAACAACCTTGACCAGGGAAGTTAGTTTTGTAAAAACCTTTTGTTGCAATGTGCACGTTTTTAGATCCCTTAAAACACAATCAGATTAACCTAGTTATTTAGCCAAGTAATTATCTTAGGTAAATTATGTAGTTCTAGGTTAACACATATAAATCACATCATGTGAAGTGCAGAAAATATAGAACACACGATAAGATAACCCAGAAAAACCAAACCGGTAAAAAACCTAGGGAGGATTTAACCTAGCTATCCTCAAGGTAAACTAAATCCACTATGAAAGAATTGAAATTTACACAATAGCGACTTAGACCACTAATATCTTATTGCTATCTCGAGTAGGAAACTTACTACCATGATCCCATGATAGCTCTGAGTCCACATTGAATGTTCAAAATGTGTGTAAAGCACCCTTGAACGTTTAGACTCCAAATTACAAAATATCAATTCAAGTTTATTATCAAACAATTAATGTGCGGAACATGAACATAAGCCAAATAAAGAATTGTTAAACAATCTAAGCCAATTATAATCACATTCACAACAGAAAATAAATGGCAAAGATAAAGGAAGAGAAATGCAAATACAAGGACAACACGCGATGTGTTATCGAAGAGGAAACCGAAGCCCACGGTGTAAAACCTCTCTGCCGCCCTCCAAGCAGTCAATAATCCACTAGAAAATGTAGTTGGGATACATGAACAGCAATAGACCCTCCAAGCCTAATCTACCTAGGTACCTAAGCCCTCCAAGCTTCTTGCTCCAACGAGGTTACGCCGAACCTTTTTCTTTTCTAGCTTACCAGATTCTGCTATAACCTATAGCATCAACCAATAACCATTGGTCCCTTCCAAACTACTTCCCTTAGCACCAAAATACCTTCTCACAGACGTGGGTGTGATGGGAAAAGGATTTGGTCAATGACCTCTCAAGGATGTATCAATGGAGAGGAAGAGAGTAGAGGAATTTGAAGAGTCTCTTAGTGAAGATTGGGGATGAGGCAATCTTCTTTTTCTCTAGGGTTTCTCTCACAAAATTCTCTCTTTAAGCTCTCTACATTTTGTGGGTATAAGGGTCTATATATATTGGTGTGTGTTTGGAATACAAAGAGTTAGTTTTTTCCAAACAGGGCTAGTTGGCGGCTTGGCCTCGCGACTGGTCTAAGTCACGGGTTCAAGTCACGAGATAACAACTTGGCCAGCCTGGGACTTTTGTCCTGTAGTGTGACAACTGGCGTGACCCTTCACCTCCCCGCATGGTTCTCACGTGTGCAGTAGTTGGCGGCTTGCAAACCGCGAGTTAGTCGCAAGTCCTAGCTGCGAGTACCTGCTTCTTTGCACATTGTTGAGCAATTCTTCACACTCTCTTCACAGACTACCATTACATGAATCCCACCTAAATACATGGTTACTAAGTGGTAAATTACAAGCAAATTGGCACGTAATAAAGCCCACAAGATGGTTGATAAAATTCAACCTTACAATCTCCCCCTTTGGCTATTCCATGACAAAACCCTATAACAAACTCTAGACTTAACGCGTGAGTTGGGAATAGTTGGAAAACTCACTCACACCTAACTCTAGAATCTATGAAGCTTTTGAACCATAAGAACAAGTATCTTCTGAAACACAACAACACAATAAGTTCATTGTATGCAGAAAACTTGTAATGCATATGGAGCAAGCACAATGCGATCAAGCACAATGGAATAAAGCAATAAACCATGGCAAGACCAAAACAAGCAATCACTATAAACAAGTGATCACAATGCTCATTCACACTTGGAATGAACATCCGGACATTCAAGCTGACAAACACAAGGAAAATCACTTGAATGACTAACACTCAACCAATGCATAGTACATGAAGTATATGCATCTAGGAATAAAATCCTACAATGGCACAAGAGTGACAGTACTTAAAAGAAAATGCATAACATTTAGTTAGAAGTATTGATTTAAAGCACAAAGGCTGCATAAAGCAAGGTACAAACCATAAAGCCTACAAAGTGCATAAAAACAAACCCTAAAAGTTTACAAAAGCAATATGGGTACAAAACATAAACAGAAACCTTAAAAACCTTAAAAACCTACAAAGGTACCAGGTACACACATAGAAAAAATAAAGTACTGAAAATATAACATGGATACTGAAATATGCTAAAGTTAGACAAAAGCGATAAACAAAGGCTTGTTTGTTGAAATCTCCCCCTTTCGTTGAACTCCCTCTGCCAATAGCATCTCCCCCTTTTTGTCATGGAATAGCTAGTCCTCATCATCTTCTAGCTTTCTTTGAATTTGATCCAATTGAGCTTGGATAGAAGTGAACTTCATATCCCACCGAATGTTGAGATGGTGCACGATGGATGTAAGTCCGGACAGCTTTGTACTCAGCTCATGGACAGATGCTGCAATAGAGTCTAGTTTCTCGTCGACGGGGAATAAGCTGGAGCGCGAGCCACTGTGGGTCGCTAAAGCTTCTATCTTGATTCCCTTCTTGCTATGGCCAATGCTAGCGTTGAATGTGCGCATGTTGATTGGACTTGGTTTTGTGCAGGGAAATTCATTTTCTAAAGGATGGAGCCCTTTAAGCTTCAAAATCCTTGAAATGAGACAGCAAAAAGGAATGCATATCATTGACTCAATTCGTAGAACAGTTTTATGAAGAATATGAAAGATATGAGCACAAATGTCAATCTTTACATCAGAGATCAGATCATGAAGGAACAGTGCACGCCCGAGGTTCATATACCCTGTGCTGGATAGGGGATACATGTTGTGAAACATGACAATTGTAAGCACCCTCAATTTTGGAGGAAGAGATGAAACACTGACTGAGTTCCCAATTGAGGAAAATTCCAAATCTTTTCCAAGAACTGCCCGAAGTAAGTCCTCATCTAGATATAGATCATCATAAATCGGTGAGTTTCCAAGTATTGGCCGGTTGATGTGAAGAATCTCTGCCAGGTATGTAGGAGAGACCGAGAAACTTTTTCCTCTAACCCAGAACTTAAGTTCGTCTCCTTCAACAATTGCATTGGCATAAAATTCTTTTACTAAATTCTCATATGCATCATCACGGTCAGAAAGAAGATAATTCCAATCCTTGTGGGCAAACCATTGAGGGATGTCGATGTCAAAAAGAGAATGTTGATCAACGACCCTTTCAATCAATGGTGTAGCATTTTTGAAATAATCATGAGCCTGAAAAGTAGCATACAATCGGAACTTTTTAGGATCGAACACACCTGATGGGGAATGAGTCCTTTTTGATCTAGGAGAAAAATCATCAATTTCAATGACAGGTTCCTTCCCTTTGCTGCTACCTCCTTTGATAGCTGATCTCTTGAATGGGGACATTTTGACACTGCATCATGGTTTATCACAAACAAGAGAAACCAAATAAGACACCAAACATTATTTGCAATGTGTCAGTTTCACAACATGGATGATGAAGAAAACCTTAAACTCTTGAGACTTAGGGTCAAACCATGACAATGAGATTGTGTATACAACCAAAACCACAATAGGTACACAAGATAGAGAAGATCAGTATACACACCATCACAAACACACAATAAAACCAAAAAATTAGAAACCCATGTTCGAACATGATAGATCATAAACCACAATAGCAACTCAAAAATCAAGATAATACAGCTCAAATCAGAAGTATGAAGTGAAAGAAAGAAAACCCATACATTTTTGTTGAAGATTTGAGAAGAAATGATGCAGAAATGGAGGATTATCAAAGAAATACTCGAAGTGTTTGTGAGAGTGAAATGGGGAAGACAATGAACAGTCACAAAAGTACGAGGAAAAAACTGAAAAGGTTTTAAAAACTGACCTTAAAACGCAAAACACACGTTTTTTGCGATTGGATTAAGTTGCCAGTCAGTCATTAGGGTAAGCCGCGAAACACTGTGAAACCAAGATTTTCAAAAAATCTTTTAAGTGTTTTTCGTGACTAGAAGGTCTACCCGCAAGATAGTCGCGAGTTGAGCCGCAAAAATCTCTGATACCAATTGAATGTTCAAAATGTGTGTAAAACACCCTTGAACGTTTAGACCCCAAATTACAAAATATCAATTCAAGCTTATTATCAAAGAATTAATGTGTGGAACATGAACATAAGCCAAATAAAGAATTGATAAACAATCTAAGCCAATTATAATCACATCCACAACAGAAAATAAATGGCAAAGATAAAGGAAGAGAGATGCAAACACAAGGACAACACGCAATGTGTTATCGAAGAGGAAACCGAAGCCCTCGGCGTAAAACCTCTCTGCCACCCTCCAAGCGGTCAATAATCCACTAGAAAATGTAGTTGGCATACATGAACAACAATAGACCCTCCAAACCTAATCTACCCAGGTACCTAAGCCCTCCAAGCTTCTTGCTCCAACGAGGTTACGCCGAACCTTTTTCTTTTCTAGCTTACCGGATTCCGCTATAACCTATAGCATCAACCAATAAACATTGGTCCCTTCCAAACTGCTTCCTTTAGCACCAAAATACCTTCTCACAGACGTGGGTGTAATGAGTAAACGATTTGGTCAACGACCTCTCAAGGATGTATCAATGGAGAGGAAGAGAGGAGAGGAATTTGAAGAGTCTCTTAGTGAAGATTGGGGATGAGGCAATCTTGTTTTTCTCTAGGGTTTCTCTCACAAAATTCTCTCTGGAAGCTCTCTACATTTCGTGGGTATAAGGGTCTATATATAGTGGTGTGTGTTTGGAATACGAAGAGTCAGTTTTTCCCAAACAGGGCTGGTTGGCGGTTTGGCCTCGCGGCTGGTCTAAGTCGCGGGTTCAAGTCACGAGATAACAGCCTGGCTAGCCTGGGACTTTTGTCCTATAGTGCGACAGCTGGCATGACCCTTTACCTCCCCGCATGCTTCTCACGTGTGCAACAATTAGCCAGTCGCAAGTCCTAGTCGCGAGTCCCTGCTTTTTTGCACGTTGTTGAGCAATGACCCTTTACCTCCCCGCATGCTTCTTACGTGTGCAGCAATTAGCGGCTTGCAAGCCGCGAGTCAGTCGCGAGTCCCTGCTTCTTTGCACATTGTTGAGCAATTCTTCACACTCACTTCACACACTACCCTTACATGAATCCCACCTAAATATTGGGTTACTAAGTACTAAATTACAACCAAATTGGCATGGAATAAAGCCTACAAGATGGTTGAGAAAATTCTACCTTACACACGGACTACTTCTTTCTTGGATTCCTAGCAAGTACAAGCACTCCCGCTTGTGTATCTTTAAGCTCTTGAATCTGCAACTGAATGATCACCAAGTTCTTGACATAATCTTGAATTTTGATAACCCTAAGTATGTGTGAAGGCAACCGCCTTTAGATCTCACAGAAGATTCACACATACAACATAAAGAGCAACCTTTAAAGAGCCTTTGGGTATAAAACCCTAAATACAAAAAAGGCACAAGTTGCATTCTAATCTCTCTAAAAACTTATAAAAACGTTTTAGGGTATCCTTTATATATAGGAGTGTTTTACTTGAAAGCCAATACGTTTAAGTAAAGTTTGAGCTGAATTGGAATTTTGCAGAAAAAATAAATCTGCACATAGTTCAATCGATCGAGTCTAGTTTTCGATCGACCGAGCCTTGCAAATTTAGTCCAATAAATTCTACATTCACTCAATTCCAATTTTACAAATAAACATACTTTGAGCAAGCCTAAACCTAGATGCTATGTTTTGATCATGGTTTGCCAGTATAATACAAATTGAAGTTCTAATACATTAGTTCCTAAAGTCTTAGAACCTAAAAATCTCCCCCCCCCCCCCTTCCCCCTTTGGCAAACCGTGACAAAACACATCACAAACATGAAATGCTCAAAGTTACGAACAGCCTAAATACAATTCAACCTAAATATTATCTATCAGTTGCAAGTGTAGACAGTAGCAACAACTGAATTAACCTATATATTCCTGAAACACTCAACAAACACATAAACGCATGTGTGGAAAATACAAGTAAACCAAAATAAATAAAATAAAGCAAATAATAAATATGCAAACTAACTCTCCTCCTACATTAGATACATAAAAAAATTTATTTTATCCCCCTTTCAAAAACAAATTCAGCTCCCCCTAAACAAAACAAACAGGATTCCCACATATCCCTACATTTCATTTAAATCAACCCCTTTTTGTCACGTATTGACAAAGAAAACTCATTGTTGCCCAAATTAAAAAAACTAGTGTTTAACCCGTGCAATGCGCGGGATCATTTTACGTATTAGAAGGCAATCAAAACTTATATAATTTTTTGACTTTTAAATATTTTCAAAGACAAATTTACACTTAGTTCAATATACTTCACCTACTTTTTTCTGAAAAAATGTCATCCAATAATGCAACATAACATTATTTATAAATTGCAAATCTAAACCATTCTATAAAATAGATATATATATATATATATATGTGTGTGTGTGTGTGTGTGTGTGTGTGACATGTCAATTCCTATCGGATTATATACCAATCCAAACCCAATAAAATGGCACATTTATTCATGACCAATCTGCAGTTAGATCCTATCAAAAAAAAAAAAAAAATCTCCAATTAGAAAACATTTAGCAAAAGAATTAAAAATAAAACCTACAATCAACTAAAATTTAGCCCCCAAAAAAAAAATAGCTATAAAAAAAAAGGGGAGAGTAAGCAGAAAAAGAGAAAGAGATACAAAAAAGAAAAGTTGTGCAAAGAACATAAGAAAAAGAGAAGGGCTGTCAAGGCCCTTAAATGCCAACAATTGGCTCCGTTGATGCTAAGTTGCTTACAATTTTGATTAAAATGCTAATTAGTTCTTTTATTTATTTTCTCAAAATTCCCATGACCTATATGCAAATTTTGGAGATCTTAATTTGTATATTTATTTGACCTATATGCAAAGTTCATTAATATGCAATAATTGATACAGTTGTTTAGTTTCCTTACAATGAGAGACTAATTTGCCCACCAAAATCCAAATTCAATTTTACATACAACTTCATATTAAATTGTAAATCAACCTCACTACACAAATCCACTTTTTCCTTTAACGTATCTTGTTGATCATACACTGTTCAATAAACACTATTGCCACATTTATCTATGTTCTAGGCATTTAATTTACACAGAAGACTATAGCAACCACAATAGCTATCACTGTTGCGCAATGCTATGACAATCTTTTGACTCAAGAATTCTCCTTCCAGAATCTCAACTCTTTTCTTTATACCTGCACGTTAATAGTAAGAAAATTTTTATGTTCCCAAAATCAAAGCTAATCTACAAAAATCTGTAAAACCCAATCAAACACATTTGATTCAAGCATCCCTTCTAAAACTTTGAATGGAATTAAGAAAAAAGGGGTAAAAAACCAAAGTTCATAGTATTGAGACACTAAAGAAAATAATAATCTGCCATTATAAAAAATAAGGGGAGGAAAAACAAAGTTCATAGTATTGAGATACTGAAGAAAGTAATAATCTGCCATTAAAAAAAATGAACTTACTTCATAAGAAATGGAATTGGTTTATTTTGCTAGTCTAAATTTGATTACTTAATAATTTATACTATTCTCAAAATTTGACATATAAATGAATGCTCAAGAAATGGTAATCATCATTAATAGGCTCAAAATTTCTTTTTTAGATAGAGTATAGAATATTTAATTCATATGAATAGAAACTGTTCCAGACTCTAAGGAGTTGGGGGCATTGGTAGAGATGAAGAAGTTTGTAACATTAAACATTAAAGTTCCAAAAAAAGAAAAAAAAAATATATATATATATATATATTAAAATGAGATTATTTCCTCGTATATATAATAGAAAATTAACTAACAACCTAATTTATTACGCATATGCAGAATACCTTGAAGGCACTATAATCAAACACATTGAAGGCAGTCCATTAATAAACAATTGAAACAACACTGTTTGATGACTACCAGAGGCTTTCTGTGGGTATTTAAAACAATCAAAAATACGCTTTATCAGTTGTGTTGCACCAAGTGAAAAATATGATGGATACACAAATTTAGCCTTGGAAAACTGAAATTCATATCAATACATTGATGAGTTTAATCAGATTTCATCATATGAAAAGAGGATGCAAAATCTGTAAAGACTTACTTTTCTATACAAAGCTAAGAGATTTGGTTCATCAAATGGAAAGTACCCGGCCATAAGTACAAAGAGAACAACCCCACAAGACCAAATATCAGATGCTGTACCATCATAACCTTTATCATGTAGAACCTGAAACAAAAATATCACATGAGATAAATCGAACATAGAGTTGCACAAAATCATTCTGCTATTTTACAAAGTTGTAGGTAGATACCTCGGGAGCAACATAATTGGGGGTCCCACAGGCAGTGTGAAGCAACCCATCCTCCTACAGTAAGGAGAAAGTAGCTAAAGTCTCCCCAATGCACAAAACAATTTCTCATTTTCCATAGAAAAGCAATGTACAATCTCCACTAACAAAATCAAATATTTTTTACCGTAGCTACATTTTTTTTCCCTAGAGCATAAGCCACTGGGTTGGCTTGGATCATGTCCTACAGTAACCCATGTTATGCTTTTCATACTTCTTTTTTTGATGATAATACAATTACTGCCTTTTCAATCTAAAATAATAATAAACAATCAAAACAGAATTGAACTCCAACCGTTGAACCAAATTTGGTTTACCAAATAGAGAAAATCAATCACCCCACTAAACACGTGGCATAGTATTCTGAAATTTCACTTCTAATTTGCAAGTTGTAAAATCTACACTACTAATTAATGAAATTAAATAAATAAAGAATCAAACCCAAAAGAAAAAGAGAAATGAATTCGCCTTTGTTGTTTCCCATCTCAACTGTATCTATTTTTATATTCCATGGCCATTGATCCTTATATCCTCACTTTTGCTTAATTCCTCCATCCTAAGCTATGTATCTGTATAAAAGAAAGAATAGAATGAATGAATGAATCATAATTTCCCAAATCGAAAAAGAGAATAGTTTTATACAATTTGAATCAGTAATTGAATAGGAAAAAAAAGGGCAAAAAAACCATGCCTTCCTTCTACTAAACCCATATATTTTTCAATAGGGATAAAAGTTTTGCTGTTGGTGATGAATCAACAACAAAACCGGTTTTCCAAATCAAAACCCCAGGGGGGAAAAAAAAAACACTATGAACGCAGATATTAGAAAATAGGGAAAGGCTGTAATCCAAAATAGGGAAATGAACGGTTTTAGACCCCTTAAAACAACCAGATTGGTTAGCCTAGTTAATTAGCCAAGTTGTTACTTAGTCAAATTATGCAATTCTAGGTTAAAACAATCAAATAATCATATCAAACATATAAAGCAGCGAAAAAATAAAAGACACAATGATATGATCACCCAGGAAACCACACGGTAAAAACTTGGGAAGGATTTGACCCACCGATCCTCAAGGCAAACCTGAATCCACTATGAAAGAATCGAAGTTCATACAAAAGGACTTACAAGCTCCCCGCTTGACTTCCTAATGCTACCCACCAGTAGAACTTACTGACACGACCATGTGCAAGCTCCGAATCCACGGACTCCTTCTTTCTTGAATTCTTCAATCATCTACAAGCACCCACACTTGATATTCTTTAAGCTTCAATGGTAGCAACCGAGTTGATTATCAAAATGTTGAAGTAATCTCTATCTTGAAAACCCTAAGCTCTGTGTAAAGGAAAGCTCCTCTAGATCTCACAAGAGATTTACACAAAACCGCAATGTATGAGCAACAATACAACTGGAGCAACTCTAAAAACGTGGCTAGAGTTTTTCTTTATATACCTAGGGTAAAAACAGAAAACCCAAAATGTTTAATGAGTTAAGGCTGAGCTGGAATATTCTGCAGAAAAACATTCTGTCCGAGATTTGATCGATCGAGCCTTTCCTTCGATCGATCGAGCCAGGCCGAAATGCACCAATACATCTGCAACCACTTGATTCCAACTTTACATGAAAGACCCAACTTTGAGCAAGTCTAAACAAGACTAAATAACCCGTTTTGATCATGGTTTGCCAACAATACAAATTAGAGTTCTAAATACATAAAATCCTAAATCTTTAGAACCTAACAGGAAAAATTTGAAAAATTGTGAAAACAAACATTTTCATGGAGAACCCAAAAGCCCAAAACAAAAAAGAATCAAAAACCAAAATCAAATCTAAACCTATACAACAAAAAAAACACAATAAAAAGTAATGTTTCATACCCAAATCTTAAAAAAAAAAAAATGAAGGAAAATGTACCGGAGACGGTTCCGACGATCTGATGGCAAGGTTTATTTTTTCCTCCTTCTCTATCTCTGGATCGCAAGCATCGGTGCTAAGAAAATTGAAAAGGAAGCGAAAACAAAGTATCCGAATAAGAGAAACAGAAGGCGGGCGGCCCTTACAGTGATGGCAGAAGATCTGGGTGGCGCCCTTCTCTCCATCTCTGCCTCTCTATTTCTTTCTCTCTTTTCTCTCGGTCTCTCTTTCTATTTTTTTTCTCCGTGTAGCAATCTTTCTTTTTTCTGTCTGAAGCAGTTAATTTCCTTTTATACGAAGGGGCTCCAAACAATATTTTAACGCAGTGAAACATTATAATGTATTGCTTTTAAATGGTGCGTGGCAGTAACAAACAATGTAATGTATCACTTTCTAAACCCATCAATCTATGAATTCAATTATAATTCACCCATGATCCAATTATGCGCATCACGTATGAAAATAATAATAATAGCAAAGTCATGTAAATCTAGAACCAATAACCAAAAATTAAAGAAAGAATCTTCCACCTCTAGAGGAAGAAGCCCAAGTTTGAAAACCCACTAAAGTGTTTGACTTCTACCACAATAAGATATAACGCAGAAGAAACCATAGCCCCTAAAGTAAATACAATAATTTTTTTTTTTTGGAAAACCCATTTTAAGGCCGGCGAACTAAAGGTCAATCATTCAGCCATAACAACCCAAAACACTCAAAGTAAATAATAACAGTGTAGGAAGGTTTTCAATTGAAAGCGAATCAGAATTCTTACCCGGGGTTCGGATTTTGCTCTTCAGAGAAGGTTGGCTTTAGTTGCAGATTCTTTGATTTTGACGGTGGCAAGGGAACTATATATGTACATTAAAACGTTATACATACAAAACAAAGAAAGATTTGGCAGCATTACACACATAAAACAAAGTTCTAGAAGATAAAGGTTTAGGATTTTGGTTTCAATTAGTCAAAATATAATCCAAGAACCAAGATAAAATCAATTACATCCTAATCTCTTCGTTCTCTTGTAGAACACAGAGAGCAAATAGTCAAAAAAAAAAAAAAAAAAAAAAACCCTTTTCATATCAAACTTTGCTTCAAGATTAGCCAAATTTTCTCATCTATGTGAATTGTGGACGACTGCATTAATCATCCAAATTTCAATTCACAATTTGCAAAATTTAGACGAAAATTCATCGAAGATCATTGAATAAACGAAGAGTCATAACACATTGATGAATTTTCGCCTAAATTTTGCAAATTTTGAAAGGAACTGGGAAAAGATTCTCTTTTTTCTCAAAATAAAAGCAAATGTCTACAAACTTTTTGATAGAAAACCCTAAAAACCAGAACAAAAATGAATCAAATCTAAACCTATCCAACAAAAAAACTCAATTAAAAGTAGAATTTCATACCCAGATCTAAAAAATGAAAAAATAAATTTACCGATGTCGGTTCCGGTGGTCAAAGTCTGGCCTGGGAATGAACAATTGCCGGCCTTGGATATTTCTTTCTTTCTCTTAGAGTCCGACAAACAACTCTGTTCTCTCTCTTTCTCCGTGTACCAGGCTCATCCTCTATTTCATCGCCTCTCTGCTTCTTTCCCTGTTTCCTCGTCACCTCTCTCTCTCTCTCTCTTTCATCGCCTCTCTAATTGTGCCTTCATTCCTTAGGCGAACTCGTGCTTGTGACCCGTCCGAACTTGAGATAGCAACACATACTCCTTCAAATCCGTACCGTTCGCCATACACACACACAAAGATCGATTCAAATCTGATTTTTCAAAAAAATTTAAAAATTTGAGGAATTCAATAATATAGAGAGCAAGAAACAAATACGTGAATTTTAAATTGGAAAAAGATTGAATTAAAGAACAAACCTGTAGCCTGGATTGAAGGATTGAATATTCTTGAAGAAAAAGATCAGGGTTCGTGAGAAGAGAGAAAGAGAGTTTGGGGGTATTGGAAGAGACTGTACGGCTCTTCTTCATCTTGATTGGTGTCTGATGTTTTGGGTTTCAGTTTTTGATCTCTCGATCTCTCTCTCCTTCTCCATTCTCTGCCTCTCTATTTCTCTGTCTCTGTTTTCTCCTGGTCTCTCTCTTTCTCTTTTTTTTTTTTTTTTTCCTCCGTGTAGCAATCTTTCTTTTTTTGTCTTAAGCAGTTAATTTCTTTTTATACCAAGAGGGCTCTAAACGGTGTAACGTAGTGAAAGATTATAATTTATTGCTTTTAAACGGTGTAATAATGTTAACAAACAATGTAATTTATCGCTTTTTAACTTAAACAGAATTGGATTTTGGATAGATACTTTTCTGATTTGCCACCACTGCCTTAATTATAGGAACCCACTTTCTCTCAGCTTCTACTATTATATATATATAGATATATAGATATACGTAACAAAAATCAAGAGAAAATAGAGAATTAAGGGAACACAAAACAATTCAACTCTATAGAAAATAGAGACAACTCTCCCTATGATCAACAAAGATTTAAAACAAGCTTCTCCCCCTATAAAAATAGGAAAAGCAAAACAAGTTTTTGGGAAAAATAGTTTTGGGGAAAATTTAGGAGGTGGGGGGGGGGGGGAACCAAACTTAAAACTAAGTTGAGGATACACATGAAGAAAAATATTATCTCTTTCAATAAATGCAAACTTGACAATATGTGACCCATAAACAGTTGCATGAGTAGAGAAAATATTTGCTGTTTGCTTTTAGACCCCTTAAAACACAACTGGATTAACCTAGTTAATTAACCAAGTGATTACTTAGTCCAGATTAAACAAATATAGGTCAACACAATCATATAATCATATCAATGTAAAGTGCAGAAAATAAAGAACATAAAGATATGATGACTCAGGAAAACCAAATCGGTAAAAAACCTGAGGAGGATTTAACCTAGCTATCCTTAAGGTAAAACTAAATCCACAAAGGAAGAATCGAAGTTTTACAATAGCGACTTAGACCACTAAAATCCGGTTGCTACCTCATGTAGAAAACTTACTGACACGACCACATGTAAGCTTCGAGACCACTGACTCCTTCTTTCTTGGATTCTCTTGCAAGTACAAGTACTCCCACTTGTGTATCTTTAAACTCTTTTGTGTAGCAACTGAATGATCATCAAGCTTTCAATAAAATCTCCTTCTTGATAATTCTAAGCATGTGTGAAGGCAACCATCTCTAGATCTCATAAGAGATTCACACACACAACAAATAGAGCAACCTCTAAAACGTGGCTAGGGTTTGCCTTCTATACCTAGGGCAAAACATAAAACCCTACATGTCATATGAGCTTAAGGCTGAGTTGGAAATTCTGCAGAAAAAAACAATTTGCACAACTTTTGATCGATCGAGTCTAATTTTCGATCAATCGAGTCAGTCAGAATTGCACACTCAGTTATACAGTTAACTCGATTCCAACTTTACATACACAACATACTTTGAGCAAATCTAAAACAAGACTAACAATCTATTTTGATCATGGTTTGTCAACAATACAAATTAGAGTTCTAATACAATAGTTCCTAAGTACTTAGAACCTAACATTTGCACGTTGATTATCCATCATATCTCAAAAAATAGTTTCAATTTTCAGCATTTCACACATCAAGGAAATAGCATATATTAAAATGTACAAAGGACTAAAAAAATTAATCAATCAATTTTTAGATAAAGTTGAGTACCAAATTTAGCAAGTGTATGCATGTTATGTGTGAAAAAAATGAGAGATATGACTGTAAAACTGCAAGATGGATATAGAAAACAATGCAATGCATGTGAATCCTAAACACAAATTATGCATGAAAAAATTTTGGTCAAAAACTTAAAAACTGAAAATTTTTCAGTTTCGATCAGTCGAGCATCAATCGAATACCAATCGAGCCAGGCAGATTCAAACCAAAAATTTTTATCGCAATTTCGATCGTTCGAGAGTCAGATTCGATCGATCAAAAATCTGGAAAAAAGAGATTTCTGAAAAACAGTGTAGTTTTATGCAGACACTCCTTAAAGCATAGTATTTTATAAATAAAATGCATGAGTATGAGATGAAAAGTTTTCCAAAAACACTTGAATTCAACCCAAATCTTCCAAAAACAAGTTTTTCAACCAATTTGTCTCCAAAACTCAAACATTAAACACATTTTGCAAAAATATCAAGGAATTCTTCAACCTTGGTTGGCCAAACCAAAATCACACACAATAACATGTACAAAGTTTAGCAAAGAGTAACTTGTGTAATGTGTGCAACTAGCAAAAGTTTGAGATACATGTGAGGTGATATGTAAATAGTAATCAACCACAATCTCTACAAAATTCATCACATAAATTCGAAAGAGACTATCACTAAAAGAGTTACATCATAGAACTCTCACATCTCCTTGAATAAAAGTTTGCGATCATGTAAGTTTCTTGATTTGCCTCATAATGTACATACCAATTTTATTTAGTCAAAAACTTATTAAGATAGCCAGGATAATGTACACACCAATTTTATTTGGTTTAAAGTTATTATAACCCAATAATTTACACACCAATTTTAGCATTTAACTGAGGCTACCCCTTATGTTCTTTTGTGCCTGTACTACACTTTCTCGAGCACAAATCTTACGATATGCACTAAGGTGTTCATGATTGGCTAGTAAACAGTGGTGAGATGGTTATTTATGCCTTTCTCAATAAGTTCAAGTCCGACAATCAAAGGCATGTGACTTCAAGATCAAGATCATGTGATCAAAAACTATAAACATCTTCCCACACAACATGCACTACAAAGCTCAAACTAGTAAAGTGTAATAATTAAGCTCATCAAAGCTAAACAAGGTACATAAACAATAATACAAAATAAATAAATGTCTTTTTGGTTTAAAACAAATTTTATGACCAAAAACAAAAAGCATACATTATGCTAAATGATTAAAAATGCAAATGCAATGCATGACAGTGCTTAGCTGTACACAAATAAAAAATATCAATTTCTTAATTAACCCTTGAGTACATGTACAAACTAGTACATACTCACACAAAATCAAAAATAACTTAGCACTTATATAACACATACTGTTCAAGTTTCTCCACAATGTCAAGCATGTTCTAAATCAAGAGAGAGATATCATAATTCATGTAATTCTCAAAAAAAATCTAGACACAAAATAAAATATTTTTGTCTTTTTTAAAATTTTCAATGTTTTTGGATTTTTTTTTAATAAAAAAACAACCTAAAAAACAAAACAACAAAAAACAGAAACAAAACATGTCCACAAACATTTGATAGCATTAAATCAGGGACAAGTCAACAAGACTCACCTTAGAGAATCTTTTCTCACCCATATAGCATGAGTCTTCGGCTTTGTTGGTGAAAATCCATGTGAAGCAGAGTGTATTTGAGGGATTACACCAATCTTCTGAGAAAGACTAAAATCCTGCAATTCCTTTCACAAGCCAAA
>NW_027069745.1:889730-893386 GCF_002906115.3 Quercus suber
TTCTTCCCATTTCGGGGGGAATGAGAAATTGAGGTTTTAAGAGAATAGAGAGGAATGAGTGTCCTTTCTATTTATTTCATTCCCTCCTACTTAAACTCTCAAACAATAGAAGGGACTTCCCATTTCCTCCATTAAAACTCCCAAATAAGGAATGAAAAAATATTCTAAAATTATTCTTTTCATTCCATTCCATTCCAATCTCTCCTCCCAAATAAGGGCTTAAAGTTTTGAATAAGTTTCATTTAAATCTCAAAGTTTGAAATAAATTAATGAATCAATCATGTGATGTTAACGCTTAACATTATAAAAAAAAAAAAATAATAAATAAATAAAAAAAAAAAAAAAAACAAAGTGATAAATGAAACATTTTTTGAAACTATAAGAATTAAATAAAACATTTCAAAATTTTAAGGTTTCATTAAAATTTGGTTGAGTTAAGCAAAGAGTTTCCAACAAAAAGACTTTGATTTAAATTCTCTCATCCTCAAATATCAGTGTATTCAAAATAATAATAATAATAATTATAATACCTTACTTGTGCTTAAAGTACATCTCATAACATGATAGATAAATTACAATTAATTCCATGACTTTTTTAGGAGGTGGAGTTGAGGAGCAAACCAGGTCACTTTATTAAGATGATACACTTTGTCTATGAAATTTCTAGGGTAGTAAACTAACCAATTTTACGTGCTGCCCTAGAATGCAACAAGCCTAGGGGCTATTTGAATTTTGTGAAAACTAAGGGCCCGTTTGGTTTGTGTTTAAAAACTGAAAATTATTGTTTAAAAACATTTGTGAAAATACGTGTGAGTGAAAAAGTGCGTTGAAATGCGTAAAATGTTGTTTAAAAACTAAAAATAATTGTTTGAAAATACTCACCAAACACCCCTTAAGTGATATAACTCAGTTTTCATCACTTGTTACTCAAAATATGGGGACTCACAAAAAACCTTCATTTGGGAAAAATTTTTAATAATATTTTCATCACTCAAAACTCTAAAAATTTGAGTTATTGTAATAAAAACTGAAAATACATTTAAGATGTTTTCAAGAGATTAAAAACTGAGTTTAATGGCAAAGTTATAAAAAAAATAAATAAAGTGCTAGAACCCATTATACTTGCTTAAGTAAGACTTTACTACTCTCTCTCATCGGTCATTCTCCACTTTTCTTTCTTTTTTCTTTCTTCTTCACTTTTTTGTTTTTTTTGGTCTCTTCTTTGTCAACAGTTAACACCAAGAAGCAACTGAATTCGACTTTCTTTCTTCTTCTTCTTTTTTCTTTTTTCTTTTTTCTTTTTTTCCCTTCCTTTTCGCCATTCTTAGTACATAATTTTTTTTTTCTTATTCTTTCTTCTTTACAGATCCTTTTCTTTGTGGGTTTATAGGTTGAGATCGGTGGGTTTATGGTTATTGTGATTTGTTTTTGCTATCTCATTCACATTAATGAAAAATTTGTGGGTATTGTGATTCTTGTTTTAGTTATGGCGTTGAGTTTTAGCTAGGCATAAACAATACTTTCTTGGTCCCAAAATAAAGTGTACGGAAAGTTTATATATTTAACAAAATTGTTGAGGAATGAGTTTTAGGATTGGCTATTTAGAGAGTAATGGCTACCTCCAATATTCTTCACCCAATCATGTTTATATAGGCCATAGGGTGAGTGGCTTTTACACCAAAGGAACATTAGTAATCAAACGTTTGAGGTTTGACAATAAAAATGATGGTAACGCACGGCTATTACTGAAGGTTTGGATAGCCATTAAGTTACAAACCGTTTGAGCATTTTTATGTTCACTGAATTGAGCAAACTAATGGGACACCGGACACTCAAGAGAAAAGCTGTCAAATGACCATTTTGACTTTAATAAGAAGATAACAGGTATAAATATTAAAATTGATGAATTTATATTCCATCAATAATTTAAATTATGACTGTTTAATCAAAATTAAGTCCCTCAAAAAAAATCAAAATTAAAATATATTTTACAAAAATAGTCCAACAATCCTCCACTTATTTTTATAAAATTATAATTAAGTATATATAAGACCTTTTTGGATTAAAATATTTTTCAGTAACATAGTTTTAAAAATCAATAATAAACCATAGGACCTGAATCTAAGCTTTTTGGGTGAAGTATTCAAGCCTTACTAACTAAACCGATCTCATTAACTCTATTCGATTCTTCATTAACTTATAATTTAAGTTTGGAAAATATATATTAACAAATGCTGCTGTTAAAAAACATTTTGTTAAGAAAATGATAAAATAATTTTTTATTATAATTTATTAATAATTACCTTAAAAATATCAGTTAGCTCGATCGTTTTTTTGTCCAAAGTGGAAACCACTTGCAGCGCTGCAGTTATTTTGCCACCTAGGTGGTTTGGGGTGAATGTTCGTACAAGTTTTGTGTTAGTACTTAGTATTAGTGTTTACAGTTTGAAGTGAAATGTCATTGGCGCACTTGTTAACTCATTGAAATTTCCATCCTCAAATCTGTGAATGGAAAGAGATCATTTTAAAAGAAAGAACTTATGATTTGACTGATTTAAAGAAATTGATATAATAATACGTTTTGTTGTTATATTTTGATAAGAAGACGTTAAGAGAAGCAGAGAGTACGATCTTCTGCTTTGAATTAGGGAAGGGTATGCGTCACAAAAGAGTACATCTTTGGGTAAGCTTGTGGCATTGTGCAGCTCACGTTCTCTCTTGTCTCGTCGTGTAAACGTTTGTTCATAATACAATTGTTAATCAATTATTTAAAAAAATATAACACAATTTTTATAAAAAGTATAAAAAATTATAGTTTTTTTTTCTTTTTTCATAAAATTTTTATGAAAATAATCTCCAAAGTCCAAACCAATTTCTTTAGAACTTCTTCCCTTTATATTTTGCCCATACAAAAATACAAGAAACAAAGTACTATCAGTCTGTGAGAACCATTATTATTCATGGGATAAGTCGTTGCTCGCGGTTTTCTCTTAGACACTACCCCTCAGTACTTGCTTTCCTTGGAGAAGCCACGTCTCACGCCATTCTATCTGTGATCATTTTCCTTTGATCCATAGCTTTCACCCTTTATTCTGCTGTGTGTGCTTTTTGAGGGTAGCAGGTACCGTCAATAGTCAACACTTTTATTATCTGCTCTGCCTTGTTTTGATGGGATAAGGTCTCTTTATTTAGAAACTTTTCTCTTTTTAAGCAGGACAGGACAACATGAAGATTGTAGGAAAGTCACGAGCATAAATTTCAATCTCCTTTTAGAAGTAATCTGATTTTATTTCCTTCAATATTTTCATTTCCTTATTTTGTGTTGGCTTAATTCTGTGTTAATTTTGTTTAATTTATTATATTTTGTGTGATTATTTGGAATTTAAGTACAAGTATTTGAGCTGGAGTTACTGCCGGGAAAGGGACTTCGTTCAAGCGAAATGACACGTGACATGGGAAGACTCCAACATTATTGTTGTGAAACTTGCTGGCAATTTCATTCCCGCGAAATGCTGAAGATGGTGCTAAGGGCATCCACGTTGCCGGTGGCAAAACAAATGGCAGCAAAAATTTTAGCTTTCAACGTCACAAAAAAGGTTTCTCCAAACAAAAAACAAACGTCACGAAAAAGTGAAAAACTATTCTATTTATTTTAT
>NW_027069746.1:0-41250 GCF_002906115.3 Quercus suber
GGTCCTTTAAAAATTTTTCTTCATTTTTTTTTTACCCTTTATTTTTTGGAAATCCTTTAAAAAAAAAATTCATTTCATTTTTATTCAAATTTTGAAATTTTCATGAAATTGAAACCATGTATTTTGAAACTTTCTTGAAAATTTTTTTTCAGTTCTTTTTTTTTTTTTCAAAATTTGAAATTTTCTTGAAATTGAACCCTTCTATCTTTGAAATTACTTGAAAAGTTTTTTATTTTTATTTTTTATTTTTATCTTTCATCATTTTAAAAGAAAAAAGACTGAACCCCCTCCCCCCCCCCTCCGCAATTTTTTTGTGAGTTGACTAAGTCAACTTAGTCAAACATGAGTTGACTCAGCAACTCATGTGACCTTTTAAAGAAGGGGGCCGATTTTCGAAAATTAATGGATTTTCCTTTTCAAGAGAAATTCAAGTCTTAAAGGCAAAGAAGAAAAAAAAAAGGGGGGGGGGGGGTTTGTTGGCGGGTTGGAAGAAGAAGAAAAATTGCACATCTCAAATAAGGGAGCAATAAAGCACCAATCATTTGAATTATAATTTGAGACTCTGGTCTTTTGCAGGCAAATGTCAGAATTCTAGATTGAGCCAGATATAATTCTCAGTCATCTACAGATTTTCAAACCAAGCCGAATATAGTTCTTAGTCGCCTTCAAAATTCTAGATTGAGTTGAATATAGTTCTCAGTTGCTTCAAAATTTCAGATTGAGCCAAATATAGTTCTTAGTCGCCTCTAGATTTATAGACCGAGCTAAATATAGTTCTTAGTTGCCTTCAAGATTCCAAACCGAGCCAAATATAGTTCTCAGTCGCTTTTAAAATTTCAGATCGAGCTGAATATAGTTCTCAATCGCCTTCAGAATTCTAGACCGTACTGAATATAGTTCTCAATCACCATCAGATTTTCAGACCGAGTTGAATATAGTTCTCAGTCACCTTCAAATTTTTAGATTGAGTCGAATATAGTTCTCAATCACCTTTAGAATTTTAGACCGAGCTGAATATAGTTCTTAATCGCCATTAGATTTCCAAACCAAGCCGAATATAGTTCTTAGTTGCCTTTAGAATTCCAGATCGAGCCAAATATAGTTTTTAGTCACTATTAGATTTTCAGATCGAGCTCGATATAGTTCTCAGTCACCTCCATAATTTCAGACTGAGTCGAATATAGTTCTCAGTCGCTTTCAGAATTTTAGACTGAGCTGAATATAGTTCTCAGTCACTTTCAAAACTTCAAATTAAGCTGAATATAGTTCTCAATCTACTTCTAGATCGGGTGAATATAGTTCTTGGTTACCTTACCTCGAATTGAGCCGAGTATAGTTCTTAGTCTACTTCCAAATTGGGCGAATATAGTTCTTGTTTACCTCGCTTCAGATTAAGCTGAATACAGTTCTTAGTCTACTTCTAGATTAGGAAAATACAATTCCTAGTCATCTCATTCTAAGTCGAGCGAATATAGTTCTCGATTACCTCATCAAGTATTCAAGATCTTATTCAGGTTCATCAATTATCAAGTAGATTATGTCCATATTTTTCATTTTTCAAAACAATAAAATACTAGTTCTATGCCCAAAGGTTCTAGGTTCCAGGATTAGGAAATCTTTGAAAACACAACCTCGATTAAATCATGGTTGCAAAAATCAGTGTCTTTGTTTTACATTAACATGCGCTTTGCAAGCTCTACCAATGAGGGGTATTCTATAAACACTTGATTTTGCACCCATAATTTAATTTTAGAAGATGACTAAAATGACCATTTCAATTACCCAAAAATCATAGTTGCATTATATGAATTAAATCATTTATTGCATATCATAAAAATGATCTTGAGATTTTAATGGTCACGACGGTATGCCTGATTCTCAAATCAGATTTTCAGATTGAAAGATATCACAACAAGTTTTCTCGGTCTGCATGCATTTTGTTTGGGTGGAATCAATCACATTTGATTAATTAAAATTAATTCTGATTGGTTAAACAATTAAAATTAATTAAATAATTTTGTGATTGGTCGTTGGTTTTTCTTAGAATAAGCCTACTTGCATGGGAATAAAATGGATAATCAGATAACAAAGGAATTGTTGATAATTAAGTCTTTTTAGAATATTTATTTATCAAATACTTATTGTTTTAAGGACCTAATTATCAAAATAAAAGGGATTAATTTTAGAATACGAATTAGAAATACATTCAAGTGAAATTCCTGACCTAAATAATCCCTTAAAAAGAGTCCAAATCGAACCAAAATTGGAAGTGGGGTTTGGCACTTGAGGGGCCAATCGGCACTCTTGGAGTGCCAATCGGCATATGGCAAGTGCCAATTGGCACTTCCCAAGTGACGATTGGCACAACTTCGAGGCCTGGCCTGGAAACGCTCTAATTAAGTTAAAACACATCTATTTCAAATTTTTAGGGATAAAGATGCAACCCAATTCATATTTGATCCTATTCAACTTATTTGTCAAGTATTCAACTTCTATAAATAGGGGGAAAACATAAGAAATCGAGGCCCTTCTTTTTCTGACTTCTTTGCTCCCCTTACATTAAAGACGTTCTGGAAGCCTTGGCTTTGAGAATTTCTTTTTCGTAAGTGAACATATTTTATATCTCAACAAGGTTGAACTTCTTTGATTTAAAAAATATTCTTTCATTAAAGGGTTCTTTCATGCGAGTATGTGTTTATGCTCACTCTTTTATTTATTCTTTTCTTTCGTATCTGATATATGTGTTTTGTTCATTGCATATTTTCATGGATGTGTGTTTGATTTTATTGTCAATACAATCTTGTTCTTTGTTTTTTGCCATGTTCACATGCTTAATTTGCTTATTTTTTTAATGGTTGATTAACATGCCTAAGTTTAAGATTTGATTCTTCTTTAAATTTTGAGATTTGCAATAAACTATTAAAAACATTTTTTTAAAAAAAGAGAACAAAAGAACAAAAACAAAAATCAGATCTATATTTTCATTAAATACATATCTGAAATTTTTCTACAAAAAAAACTGGTTTGTATTTTCATTAAATACAGATCTAAAATTTTTCTGCGCACAAAACTGTTCTGTAGTTTCATTGAATACAGAATTGAAATTATTTTGCATACAAAACTGGTCTGTATTTTCATTAAATACTTATCTAGAATTTTTTTTTCATACAAATCAGGTCTGTATTTTCATTAAATACAAATCTGGAATTTTTTCTTTGAATAAAACTGATCTGTATTTCCATTAAATACAGACCTAGAATTTTTTCTGTACACAAAACCAATCTATATTTTCATTAAAAACAAATCTAAAATTCTTCTACATAAAAAAACTGATATGTATTTTTTCACTAAGATATAGATCTGAACCTTTTTTTTTTTTTAAATAAAAGATGTTTTCTTCAATGTAAAATATCACTAATTTTTTTTTCTTAAATAAAAATTGCAGATTTTGAATCCTTAAAGAATGAATTAATTTTGAATTTGAGAATTTCAATATGTCATGCATCATTGAAATGGGTATATAAATTGTCATTAAGAGTCTAGAAGACTAGACTCTGTTTGGGCAGAATGGGTGCCTAACACCTTCCCATTCTGTAATCTAGCCCCCAAGTCTAGATTTTGGTTCATAGCATTAGTGCATTATCCTTTTATTTTATTTTTTTTTAGATTGTAATCTAGGAAACAAAGCCTTGTAATTTTCCTTTTTTAGATTATTGTAATCTAGGAAACAAAGCCATGTATATTACATTTATTAAATTGTAATTCATTCAAATTAATGAGAGGTTGTATTATTCAAGTAGGTACCTTGTGTATTTTTTTCTTATTTCTTATTTTTTTGTAACAAAAAAAAAAAAAGGAAAAAGAAAAAAGAAAAAAAGTGGCGACTCAACATATAATCCTAAAAAGGGAAGGTGCTGATGCCTCATCCCTTTTCTAAGAGCACCATTAGAAGCTAATTTTTTTCTTGGTCTCTCATAGATAGGCTTAAGCTTTGGACTTGAGCTTATCATGGTTCAAACAATGGCCAAACACATGGATATTGCAATGCAATTTACTTGGACTGACATAAAGGTAAGTTCTATGGGTCATTAGAACATTGGTAGAAGGTAGGTTAAAGGTCCCCACAAGCTAGGACGTTGTATGTCCCAACTTGTGACGCCAGGAGCGCCACGTTGGTTCGAACATCAGAGTTTGTCCGTATGAACTACCATGACATAATCATGGTGATCCTTGTCATGATGGGTGGTAGGTTCACTGCTTGGTATGTGAGTCTTAGGAAGATCACAATTCACAACTAATACTATCAGGCTTTCGAGCTCGCATACAAATAAAATAAATTTCATTCAAGCAAATGATGAATGACATGCAATATAATGACATATTAGACATATTATATATTAAAAAAATAAATAAACAAACAAAGACAAGGTTGACCACCATAACCTAATTGAATTCTAGCCCTCAATATCCCCAGTAGAGTCGCCACTGTGATAGACCACGCCCTCGGCCTATTTTTTGGTGTTAGGCCAAACTTACGTGAATGGATGGAGTCGTGTTATTGCCTCTCAGAGTGAAGGTTCGATTAATTATATTTTACCCTTTATATCAAGGGTTTTACAATGTAGTCGGCACTTATTTAATTATTGGAATAAATAAGAAAACTAAAATTGAAAAAATTCATCATTTAATTAATTTGCAAATGAATTTACATTAATCATAGGAAATTACATGGCTTTGGTACATGGCTTTGTTGTAGGAATTATGCATGTACTCAACGGAAAATATATTATATGGATCTACTTCATTCACAATTGTTAACTTGTGTCATATAAGTTTCAGAATTAGAGAACAAGAGAGTTTACCTTGAAGTAGTGAAATTCAAAACCCAAATTCAGAAGTTCTTGAGAAGACTTTTAATCTTCACTCCAATTCCACTAACGCCCAAGATGTGTGGTCTCTCAATCAGTTATATGAGTTTTTTCTATAAAGAATAAGAGTGTACCACACTCACATACCTCTCAAATCATGCACTTGTGATTATTACAAAATTATGTATGTTTCTCTCCTATAACTAATTATCTAATTGGGCTAGTCTTTTGGGCCTTTCCAATTGGGTTCTAATATGTGACTTGGAGTGGGACCAAAAGGGAACAAATAAGACACTAGCTCCAATGGGCCTTGGGCTTTTCTGTCAACTCTTGACAAGTCCAAAGTTATCATTAATTATATTTAATACCACTATATAAATATAATTACACTCTAGGCCTTATTAATAAATTATATCTCAAGACTTTATTGTACATGCAACGCTTTCATAAAATATTCGTAGTAACACAAAGTCATGAATGAAGACTGCCACTTTGTGAATTACTATATCTTGATCCTTGAGTATCTATTTTAATATTTTAAGTTATTCATCATATATTTATGAAATCCAATTTCATAAATATATAAGCAACTATTTACTAAAGTAGTTAGGCCTAACATTCTAACAAAACCATTAAACTTATCTTAATGGAATATTTTATATCTTCGTTAAGAGACTATGAATTCCATCTTGAGAATATATGTTCCATCAACACTAAATGTGGCTGCCCAACATACTGAGGTTTTGACCATTACTTTAGATCTCACTCCTAATATATCAAAGCAATCTACACTTCATAATCAGGTCCATTATTCTTTCAGGATTAAGAGTTCATGTGAATATAAGTCGTGAGATTTATTATTCAATTGACAGTCATTAAGAAAATAATAAATCTCACAGCAGTCCAGTTCAATATGTCTTAACTCTCAAAACATATCAACATATCAACTAGAAGTCACCACTTCCATGATCAAGACAAATCATTTCAATTGACATGTTATAGTCCTCACAGATGAAGCGCCCAATTTCATCACCGACCACAAACAAAATTCTGAGTTTACAAAAAATTTGTGATTTATATCTTATGTGACTTTTCACATAAATCACATACTATGCATCTCATGGACTATATAATAATGTCCAAATATTCATGTTACTATTATTTCAGATAATAATAAAATAACTTCATTAATTACAATATTAAGTCATACATTATGTCATACATAATGTAATACATTGCATCATACAATAGGATTTAAGGGCACTAATCTTAACAATCTCCCACTTGCCCTAAAGAGTATTGTGCACTAATCTAACTCTCATTCCTTTCAAATGTGACTCGAAGGTCCTTTGAGGTAAGGCTTTGATAAAAGGATTTGCTGAATTATTTGCACTTTCAATCTTTGCCATCACCACATCTCCATGAGCAATAATGTCTCTAATGATGTGGTACTTTCTCTCAATGTGCTTTCTTTTCTTGTGATTCCTTGGATCTTTTGATTGTGCAATTGCACCACTATTGTTGCAAAACAATGTGATGGGAACTTGTTCCATTCTCATTACACCAAGGTCAAAAAGGAATTTCTTGAGCCATACAGCTTCCTTTGCTGTTTCACAAGCAACAACGTACTTTGCTTCCATGGTGGAGTCTGCAATACAAGATTGCTTAACACTTCTCCAAGTTATGGCTCCATCTCCTAAGGTGAAAACACATCCTGATGTGGAATTTCTGAAATCCAGATCCGATTGAAAGTCTAAATCTGTATAGCCAATGGGAATCAAATCCTCACACCGGTAAACAAGCATATAATCTCTCGTTCTCTGAAGATACTTGAGAATATGCTTTACAGCTTGCTAATGTTTTGGTCTTAGATTTGATTGATATCGGCTGATTATGCTAACTGAATAACAAATATTTGGCCTAGTACATAGCATGGCATACATAAGACTTCCCACTGCAGAAGCATAAGGAACTTGTCTCATTATATCTACTTCCTCTTGAGTCTTAGGCCTTTGGTCATCAGACAAAGGAACTCCATGTCTGAAAGGAAGTAATCATTTCTTGGAGTTTTGCATGCTAAACCGTTCTAGAACCATATCTATATACCCAGCTTGTGATAAGCTTAACATCTTATTCTTGCGATCTCGCCAAAACTTGATCCCTAGAATAAAATTAGCCTCACCCAAGTCCTTCATATCAAATTGGCTTGACAACCAAACCTTTACCGATGACATTACCCCTACATCATTTCCAATTAGTAGAATATCATCAACATAAAGCACTAGGAACATTACTACTTTATCTTGATGTCTTTTGTACACACGTGGTTCATCTAAATTTTGTTCAAAACCAAATGATTTGATTGCTTGATCAAATCTAATGTTCCGTGACCTAGATGCTTGCTTAAGTGTGTGCATGTAATAAACCCTATTTCAATTTAATGTGTATGCATGTGGTAAACCCTGTTTCAATTTATTAAGTATTGCATTTGAATTGAAAAATAAATTCTAGTGAATATATGTGGATGGTGATATCCTACATTCAAGGATTTGAGAGAATTATGAAGCAAACATGTTTTTCATATTTTTTTATGTGGATTTAAGATTAAAACTAGTGTTGTGCATGAACATGTGATGAACAACTAAGAACATGTGAAGAACGCATATGAACAATTAAGAACATTCAAACACATTCAAAGAATTTAAATAAACACTAGCATGCTCTAATCTTAATCTCATCATAATAATATAAAAAACAAATTAGGGAAATGAATTATACCTTCATGCGAGATCCACACGGTAGAGGAGGAGACTCTTGGTGGAGGTCCTAATAGTGGAATAGAAAAGAAGAGCTAGGAAAGGGAGAGTGAGGATCACTTAATACCTTGAGTCTCAAGAAGACCAAGATATGACAAGATTACTCTACTTCATTGGAACTCAAGAAAGGAGAAGGGAGGGGAGTTTTGTATAGTTGTAGTGGAAAAAAATATGAATGGAATGTCATTTAATGAGGGTTGACAAAGGATCAAAGGAAATCATGAACCTAGACCCTATTTTAGACTTTGGGGAAAGTTGGTATGTTAAATGTAGAGATTGGTGGGAGTGATAAGCAAGCAAAATTCAGTTTTCCCACAACTTTTGTAACATCCCACAAAGCTAAGTTCAAAAAATCATATCAGACTTTATTCTGATTAGAATTATCTTGTTTTTGTTCTCAAATTAAAGCCCCGGACGACTATTTTCTAGAAAAATTAAACTCACTCAGAGATTCAAAGTATTTTGAGAGATATCAATGAAAAGATGAGCAGAGGTCATTTGTTAGAAAATTATTTTAGCACAATTAACATTAATAGGTTCTAAATTAGTTTCAAATTAACATTAATAGGCTCCAATCACTTCCATTTCAGACTTAATTAGTTCCAAATTTGCCCTAATTAAAAAGATAAATACACAAATTACTCATTGAATAATTTATATTTGACTATCTAATTAATTATGTGTGTGCAACATTACCATAAGATGTAGTCCCAACTAATTAAATTATGACACGTCATTAATCTTAAACTAATTATAATAGAACCAATTGGAATCAATTATTCATAATCACATATACTCGGACCCAATTTGTGATAGTGTATCTTAGCCATTAAAACTTGATTTAATGATAACTTTCAATCTGATGGTCCGATTAGGGCTTATAACCAGTCGATTTGATCGTTACAACATCAAGATCATTTGATGAAATGAGATTAAGGATCTAATGGCCAGAATTAAGATGCCTAAATCTGTATAGCCAATGGGAATCAAATCCTCACACCAGTACACAAGCATATAATCTCTCATTCTCCGAAGATACTTGAGAATATGCTTTACAGCTTGCCAATGTTTTGGTCATGGATTTGATTGATATCGGCTGACCATGCCAACTGAATAACAAATATCTGTTCTAGTACATAGCATGGCGTACAAAAGACTTCCTACTGCAGAAGCATAAGGATCTTGTCTCATTATATCTACTTCCTCTTGAGTTTTAGGCCTTTGGTCATCAGACAAAGGAACTCCATGTCTGAAAGGAAGTAATCCTTTCTTGGAGTTTTGCATGCTAAACCGTTTTAGAACCTTATCTATATACCCAGCTTGTGATAAGCTTAACATCTTATTCTTGCGATCTCGCCAAAGCTTGATCCCTAGAATAAAATTAGCCTCACCCAAGTCCTTCATATCAAATTGGCTTGACAACCAAACCTTTACCGATGACATTACCCCTACATCATTTCCAATTAGTAGAATATCATCAACATAAAGCACTAGAAGCATTACTACTTTATCTTGATATCTTTTGTACACACATGGTTCATCTAGATTTTGTTCAAAACCAAATGATTTGATTGCTTGATCAAATCTGATGTTCCATGATCTAGATGCTTGCTTAAGAGTGTGCATGTAATAAACCCTATTTTAATTTAATGTGTGTGCATGTGATAAACCCTATTTCAATTTATTAAGTATTGCATTTAGATTGAAAAATAAATTCTAGTGAATATATGTGGATGGTGATATCCTACATTCAAGGATTTGAGAGAATTATGAAACAAATATGTTTTTCATATTTTTTATGTGGATTTAAGATTAAAGCTAGTGTTGTGCATGAACATGTAATGAACAACTAAGAACATGTGAAGAACGCATATGAACATTTAAGAACATTTAAACATATTCAAAGAATTTAAAAAAACACTAGCATGCTCTAATCTTAATATCATCATAGTAATATAAAAAACAAGTTAGAGAAATGAATTATACCTTCATGCAAGATCCACACGGTAGAGGAGGAGACTCTTAGTAGAGGTCCTAAGAGGGGAATAGAAAAGAAGAGTTAGGAGAGGGAGAGTGAGGCTCACTCAATACCTTGAGTCTCAAGAAGACCAAGATATGACAAGATTATTTTACTTCACTAAATCTCAAGAGAGGAGAAGGAAGGGGAGTTTTGTATAGTTGTAGTGGAAAAAATATGAATGGAAGGTCATTTAATGAGGGTTGACAAAGGATCAAAGGGAATCATGAACCTAGACCCTATTTTAGACTTTAGGGAAAGCTGGTATGTTACATGTAGAGATTGGTGGGAGTGATAAGCAAGCAAATTTCAGTTTTCCCACAACTTTTGTAACATCCCACAAAGCTAAGTTCAAAAAATCATATCAGAGTTCATTTTGATTAGAATTATCTTGTTTTTGTTCTCAAATTGAAGCCTCGGACAACTAGTTTCTAGAAAAATTAAACTCACTCAGAGATTCAAAGTATTTTGAGAGATATCAATGAAATGATGAGCAGAAGTCATTTGTTAGAAAATTATTTTAGCACAATTAACATTAATAGGTCCTAAATTAGTTTCAAATTAACATTAATAGGCTTCAATCACTTCCATTTCAGACTTAATTAGTTCCAAATTTGCCCTAATTAAAAAGATAAATACATAAATTACTCATTGAATAATTTATATTTGACTATCTAATTAATTATGTGTGTGCAACCTTACTATAAGATGTAGTCCCAACTAATCAAATTATGACACGTCATTAATCTTAAATTAATTATATTTAGAACCAATTGGAATCAATTATTCATAATCGCATATACTCGGACCCAATTTGATTTGTGCATCTCGGCCATTAAAACTTGATTTGATAATAACTTTCAATCTGATGGTTCGATTAGGGCTTATGACCAGTGATTTGATCATTACAACATTAAGATCATTTGATGAAATGAGATTAAGGATCTAATGGCCAAAATTAAGATGCCTGTTTCCAAGGTGAGATTACCCTTTCACTCTCCATGTGAGGTTAAATGTGGGTTGCAAAATCAGCTGTCAACTGGTTCACAACTTTTTCTTGGGATATTTGGAAAGATGACTCAGCAAGCCCATCTAGGCTTGGCCCGTGGACTAGGATGGGTCGATCATATCATTTGAGTGGGCCTGCCTATTTGGTACTGAGCTGATTTATTCGGTCCGTACAATTATGAAACAAACATATCTTTCATATTTTTTATGTGGATTTAAGATCAAAACTAGTGTTATGCATGAATATGTGATAATCAACTAAGAACATGTGATGATCAACTAAGAACATGTGAAGAACGCATATGAACATTTAAGAATATTCAAATATATTAAAGGAATTTAAATAAACACTAGCATGCTCTAATATTAATCTCATCATAGTAATATAAAAAACAAGTTAGGGAAAGGGATTGTACTTGCATGCAAGATCCATACGGTGGAGGAGGAGACTTTTAGTGGAGGTCCTATGGGTGGAGTAGAAAAGAATTAGGAGAGGGAGAGTGAGTCTCACTTAATACCTTAATCTCAAGAAGACCAAGATATGACAAGACTACTTTACTTCACTAGAACACAAGAGAGGAGAAGAGAAGGTGTTTCTATATTTTTGGAATGGAGGAGTAGCGGGTTTATATATTAGTGGTGGAAAAAATATGAATGGAGGGTATTTAATGAGGATTGACAAAGCATCAAAGAGAATCATTAAACTATACCCTATTTTAGAATTTAGAAAAAGCTGGTGCATTAAATTTGGAGGTTGGTGGGAATGATGAGCAAGCATAATGACTAAGAATTCAGTTTTACCTGTAGCTCCTGAAATAGTTTTCAGAGCTAACTTCAAAAAATCATATCTGTCTTAATGCGGATCATAATTGCCTCATTCTTATGCTTAAATTGAAGTCCCAGATGTCTAGTGTTTCGAAACATTAAGCTCACTCGACAATTCAAAATATTTTGAGAGATATCGATGAAATACTGAGTAGGGGTCATTTATTGGAAAATAGTTTCAGCAAAATTAACATTAATAGGCCCCAAATTAGTTTCCAATTAACCTTAATAGCCTTCAATCACTTCCATTTCAGACTTAATCAGTTCCAAATTTATCCCAATTAAAAAGATAATTACACAAATTACTCATCGAATAATTAGTGTTTAATTATCTAATTAATCAAGTGCGTGCAACCTTACCATAAGATGTAGTCATAGCCATCAAATTATGACACATTATCTATTTCAAATTGATTATAATTATAACCAATTAGAATCAATTGTTCATAATCGCATATAGTTGGAATCAATTTGTGATAGTGCATCTCAACCGTTAAAATTTGATTTGATGATAACTTTCACTCTG
Organism: Quercus suber; assembly: GCF_002906115.3. Classification (NCBI taxonomy): domain Eukaryota; kingdom Viridiplantae; phylum Streptophyta; class Magnoliopsida; order Fagales; family Fagaceae; genus Quercus; species Quercus suber. The sequence goes on from NW_027069746.1 coordinate 12,061, forward strand.
ATGGTCTGATTAAGGCTTATGACTAGTCAATTTGATCGCTGTTGACGTCGTACTTTGTCTGCCCTTGATTTGCGTGCTGGATCTTGAAAAATCTAAAAATATTATTTTCTCTCCATGGGGATGTGAGAACATCTAAAATGATATGGCGCAACCCGTTCGGACACCGGAGCACCCAAAGTACCTTGTTCAGCTAAAATGACCAAAATGCCCCTAGTTAACCCTGGGTTAACCGAAAGTCAAACAAAGTCAAAATCCCCTCAAAACATCACCTTTCATAGTTTTACATCAAACTTGATCCTTTCGGAGATTTTGGGCAACTTTGACCAAGTTTGACCATGAGTTGACTCCTAGTGGGCATTAGAACCCTAACTTTGATCCCGCAGTTAGAATGGGTTGAAACTAATGCCATTGCGAAGATTATCAAATTCTTAGTCCAACAACTATTCATGGGTTGAAATAGGAGTTAGAATGGTTGAGATATCATGAAAACTGGGTCAATGCACCGATCGATGTGTTGAAAAATCTGGTTTTGTATCTCATACAAAACACACAGCAAAAGCAACAAATATGGGCCTATTTCATTCATGATTGATAACATGCACTGTGTAAATTTCAGAATTTAAGAACAAGATTGCGTACCTTGTTGTGGTGAAATTCAAAAAAAAAATTAGAAGTACTTGGGAACACTTTTAATCTTCACTCCAATTCCACTTTACACCCAAGAAGTGTGGTCTCTCAATCAGTTTCGAAGGGAGAATAATTGAGTGGCTTCACTCACACATACACACCATTTCACAATGATGTCTCTCTCTTTTCTCTAATAAAAAATTCTGTTTGTGTCTCCCTTTATATTTAACTGATTACCTAATTGGGTTGGCTTATTGGACCTTTCCAATTGGGCTTTAGTGTGTGGCTTGGAGTGAGACCAAAAGGGACCAATAAGACACTAACTCCAATGGGCCTTGGGTTTTTCTATTAACTCTTGACAAGTTTAAAGTTACCATTAATTATATTTAATACCACTATATAAATATAATTGCATTCTAGGCCTTATTAATAAATTATATCCCAAAACTTTATTATACATACAACCCCTTCATAAAATATTCATAGTAATACAAAGTCATGAATGTAGACTGTTACTTTGAAGATTACTACATCTTAATTATTGAGTACTCAGTTTAATCCTTTATGTTATTCATCATATATTTATGAAATCCAATTTCATAAATATATGCTTTAGTAACTCCTTACTAAAGTGGTTAGGCCTAACACTCTAAATAACCAAACCTATTAGACTTATTTCAAGGGAATATTTTATATATCCGTTAAGAGATTATGAATTCCATCTTGAGAATATATGTTCCATCAATACTAAATGTAGCTGCCTAACATACTGAGGTTTTGATTGTGACTTTAAATCTCACTCCTGATATATCAAAGCAACCTACACTTCATGGTCAAGTCCATTATTCTTTCAAGATTAAGAGTTCATGTAAATAGAAGTAGTAAGATTTATTATTCATTTGATAGTCATTAGAAGAATAATAAATCTCACAGTGGTCCAGTTCAATATGTTTTAACTCTGAAAACATATTAACACATCAACTAGAAATCTCCACTTCCATGATCAAGACAAATCATCTTAGTTGAAATGTTATAGTCTTCGTAGATGAAATGCTCAATTTCATCACCGACTATGAACTAAAATTCTGAGTTTACAAAGAACTTGTGACTTATATCTTCTATGATTAAATCACATAAATCACATACTATGCATCTCATGGACTATATGATAATGTCCAAATATTCATGTTATCATTATTTTAGATAATAATAAAACAAATTTATTAATCACAACATTAAGTTATACATAATGTCATACATAGCATCATACAATAAGATTTAAGGGCACTAATCCTAACAGTCTCCCACTTGCCCTTGAATGTTCAAAATGTGTGTAAAAAACCTATGAACGTTTAGATTCCCAAATAACAAATTACCAATTCAAGCTTATTATCAAACAATGTATGTGAGGAATATGAAAATAAGCTAAAACAAAATTGATAGAACAATCTAAACCAAATAAAATCACAACCATAGTAGAAATTAAATGGCAAAGATTAAGGGAAGAGAAATGCAAACACAAAGACAATACAGCGATGTGTTATCAAAGAGGAAACCGAAGTCCTCGGCATAAAACCTCTTTGCCGCCCTCCAAGCAGTCAATAATCCACTAGATAATCAAGTTGAGATACATGAACAGCAGAAGACCTTCTAAACCTAATCTATCTAGTGTTCTAAAGCCCTCAAAACTTCTTGCTCCAATGAGGTTGCACTGAACCTTTATCTTCTCTAACTTACCGGATTTCGCTATAGCCCATAGCATGAACCAATATCAATTGGTCTCTTCCTAACTACTTCCCAAGTGCCAAATAACCTTCTCACTGATATTGTTATGGTGAGATAAGGATTTGGCTAAATGTACCTCTCAAAGATGTAATAATGGAGAGGGTGAGAATAGAGGAATTTGGAAAAACAAGGATGAAGATTGTGGATGAGTCAATCTTATTTTCCTCTAGGGTTTCTCTCTCAAAATTCTCTCTGAAAGCTCTCTACAAAACGTGGGTATAAGGGGTATTTATATTAGTGTGTGTTTGAAATGTGAAAAGTCAATTTTTCCCAAACAGAGTGGTCTGGTGACTTGGCCTCGCGACTTGACTAAGTCGCGAGCTAACATAATGGCTAGACTGGAGGTTTTGTCCTATGGTGCTCCAGTTGGCATGACTCTTCAGCTCCTCTGCATGCTTCAGACGTGTGCCTCCTTTGGCGACTTGCCAGCCGCGAGCTAGTCGCGAGATCCAGCAAAGTGCACACTCTTGAGCTTTTTCTTCACACTCTCTCACACATTACTTTTACATGATTCCCACTTAAATATAGGGTTTCTAAATGCTGAATTACAAGCAAATTGGCATAGAATAAAGCCAACAAAATGGTTAATTAAATTCAACCTTACAATCTCCACTTTTGGCTATTTCGTGACAAAACTCTAAAATAAACTCTAGACTTAACATGTGAGTTGGGAATAGTTGAATATAACTCACTCACACCTAACTTTAGAATCTGTGTAGCTCTTGAACTATAAGAGATGTAACTCCAGAAAAACAACAACATAGTTTGATCATTGTATGCAGAAAACTTGTAATGCATATGAAGCAAGCACAATGCGATCAAGTAATATAGATTAAAGTAATAAAGCATGGCTTGACCAAAAATGAACAATCACTATATATAGTGATCACAATGCTCATTCGCATAAGGAATAAATATCCAGACATGCAAGCTAATAAGTTCAATGCAAAGTATCATTTGCATGTTCAACACTCAACCAATACAACAATACAAGGTAATTGTATTAAGGATATAAAATCCAACAAGAACATAAGAGTGATGTACTTAAAGAAAATGCATAAAATTTAGCAACAAGTACAAGGCTACAAAGCATCGGTACAATATTTTAAAAACACAACATAGACCCTGATATATGATAATATGGAGCACAAAATATTAAGCTCTTCAGCTTCAATACTCCCGCTTTGATCAAGCTCTTTCTCCCTTATCATTACACTCCCCCTATCATGAATCATATGAGCTATAATGAACTTGGAACATATATAACTATAGCCTGAAATACTTGTACAAAAAACATTAGACCCTCAAGGTAAAGCAAGTAATAAAAGGACAAATATAATGTAAAAAGTAAATTGCGATCAAGAAAACATGATGTGAAACATGTGAGCAACTTGATCACACACCAACACAGTCATATAGAAATGACTACAATGATCACATAGCAAAGCAAATGATCATCCAAACATGCATTCGATGAAGCACAATAGCAGAAGGATGTATGCATAACCAACACATAAACACGATGCAATGAGAACAACAAAGCATAGATACTAAACATAACTCAAAGCACCATAAAGCAAACAAGAAAACAAACATAAAGAAACATAAACAAAACAAAGTTTTCTTATAAACTTAATGTCTTTTCCCCCTTGGTATATGCATCTCCCCTATGGAATATCTCTCCCCCTACGAATGTGCATGAGAAATAGAATTTCTCTCCCTAAGAATGTGCACAAGAATCATATAGAAATGACACAACAGTATACTCTCCCCCTTTTTGACACAAGTAGACAAAGAGTCGTGGAGAAAAGATGGTAAGAGATGAAGGTATGAATAATAATAATGATGCATAAGGGGTGTGAGATGAATGAGAAAATGAAGCTCAAACCTAAGACAAAACAAAATGCTACAAACCATAAGGTAAATATGACATGCTAGGATGAAGAAAAAAGGTATAGACCAAGGCATGACAATGGTAGTAAAGGTGTGTGCAAGAGGTGGCTATATGCAATGCATGACCAAAGCATTGAAAATGCACATGGGGGGTAAGGTGTGTTAAATACACAACCAATGAACCAAACATGATCCTAGTTAGGAAACATAAAAAACCCCAAAGTTTGGTACTCATCGGAGTCTAAACAAGTGAGAAAATGCCTAAGATTTTATCAAACATCTTGCGTGTATACTATGAACAACAATGTGAAACAATGCATGAACAACATGAAATCCACCCTTAATACATGTTATTTTTGCCACAAGGGGCCAAAATCCAAAGCAATCATCAAAAGAAACCAGTCCCATACAAACAATTTGACAAAAAATAAGTTTTCCCAACCCTATGATGAAAATCCCAACCAAAAGCACAAAACTCTCCAAAACATAATTTAAAGACCCAAAACAATGAAAAGAGTTTAAAATTACCTTAGAAATGTTAATGGAATGAAAAACCATTCAAATTGGTTGGGCTTTTTAATATAAAAATATTAAAAAATGGGTTATAGAAAGGATGAGAGAGGTTTAAAACAAGTTTCCCGTGAAAAAGCTCTTTAAAAAGCTGATTCTAGGTGTAGACTGCCACTTTGAAGATTACTACATCTTAGTCGTTGAGTACACAGTTTAATCCTTTAAGTTATTCATCATATATTTATGAAATCTGATTTCAAAAGAGACCAATAAGACACTAGCTCCAATGGGCCTTGAGCTTCTGTCAACTTTTAACAAGTCCAAAGTTACCATTAATTATATTTAATACCACTATATAAATATAATTGCACTCTAGGCCTTATTAATAAATTATATCCCAAGACTTTATTATACATGCAACCCTTTCATAAAATATTCGTAGTAATACAAAGTCATGAGTGCAGACTGCCACTTTGAAGATTACTACATCTTAATTGTTGAGTACCCGGTTTAATCCTTTAAGTTATTCATCATATATTTATAAAATCCAATTTCATAAATATATACTGTAGTAACTCCTTACTAAAGTGGTTAGGCCTAACACTCTAAATAACCAAACCCATTAAACTTATCTCAAGGGAATATTTTATATATCCGTTAAGAGATTATGAATTCTATCTTGAGAATATACGTTCCATCAACAATAAATGTGGCTGCCTAACATACTGAGGTTTTGATTGTGACTTTAAATTTCAATCCTGATATATCAAAGCAACCTACACTTCATGGTCAGGTCCATTATTCTCTCAGGACTAAAAGTTCATGTAAATAGAAGTTGTGAGATTTATTATTCATTTGATAGTTGTTAGGAGAATAATAAATCTCACAGCGATCCAATTCAATATGTTTTAACTCTGAAAACATATCAGATCATCCCCGGGGGATATGATGGCATTCACTAAGAATTGTTTAGGACACAAGCAGATGAGACAAGCTAGATCTGATTCCCCCTTGCATGATTCCTGTGCCATTTTTGATCTGATGACCTCGGCCAAAGCTAGAAAACTAACCCTGATCTAGGGAATGGACATTCCTTGGCCAGTGCACTTCCTTTTCTTTCCTCTAGGAGCTTGGAAAAGTTCTTCATCGGAGGGATCTTAGCCTAGATTGAATCCTCCTTTGTTGTTTAGGAGTTCAATCAAAGAAGCATTCCCATGTCTTACAGCACCGAGGCCTTGGCCTAATTGATAGCCAAATTTGAGCATCTCCTTGGTAGCCATTAAAGTAGCGAAGGGCCATGCTGACTCAAGTTCTGAAGTTCTGGAAATCATGGAGACTAGCTCAAAACTGTGGAAATTTGCCTTTGGAAAGGCATTAGCACCAATGTAGGGGATAGAAGTCTCCTTGAGGATGGTTAGGGGCTTTTTAGCTATAATAGTGATCAACTGATCCTTAGAAGGAACTTGAGCATCCAGTGAAGGGTAGAAGCAACTACGCCCGTGGCGTGTAGCCAAGGCCTCCCTAGAAGCATATTATATGGGGAATCCACCTTGATGACTTGGAAGTTGACCATGAAAGACCTAGGGCCAATTTCAATTGCTAATTCAATCCCACCTTGCACTTCTCGAAGAGTGCCATCAAAGGCTCTGATGATCATGGTGGTAGGGCAAATAAGAGAAGTATCCACATTTAGGAGCTCTATTGTAGACATCGGGCACACATTCAAGGCTAATCCATTGTCAATTAATACTCTGGAGACGATCATGTCTTCACACTTCACCATAATGTGCACAGGCAAAGTATGATTTCTACCCTCAGGTGGTAGTTTATCATCTATAAAGGAAATCTGGTTAGTGGCCAGCACCATTGAGACCATACCTTCAAAGGAAGATTCTGTGACACTTGTAGGAACACATGTTTCCTTCAAGACTTTCAAGAGAGCCTCACAATGGACATCGAAGGATAGCAACAGTGCTAAGATAGAAATTTGAGCTGGCGACCTATTTTGCTGCTAAATCACACTGTATTCTAAGTTTCTGATAATTTTCAAGAATTCCTCGGCTTCTTCGGTTGTACCCCTATTCCTGACGGGCTCGACTATACTCTTGCCAATCTCTTTCCTTCTCTTTTCTAGCTCCTCGGGAGTATAGCAGTGACCACTCCTAGTAAGCCCAGATAGACCTAAAGAGATATTGGAGCAGACCTCCTCTTTTTCGGTTCGAGTAGGGATTAAGGACACATCATATTTCCATGGGACACGGTGGCTATCTTCATAAGGGAATGGCTCTGGCATGCGAATGATAACGCCCTCTTAAGTTTGCAAGTTGGGCACTATGGAGAACATTTTCGGATTAATGACCACTGGACTTGGCAGAATGGCTTCAAGGGCCTTTGAACCGGATACCCTAGAGATTCCGGAGGTAGGCCTCAATAGAATAAGAGGATCGAAACCTCGGATAGTGGGAACAGTAGCGGTTCCTTCTTGAACTAATGATGAAGCTGACCCTGTGATTGTAGGCAATGTAAGAACCAGAGGAGTGAATCCCAATATGGTTGGTGGGTTTTGCCATTTTCTTGAATCTAATGACTCTGAACCCACAGGTGATTCTAAGATCTCCTTAATGACTACTGAAGAAGGAGGAACTAAAGTAACCTTACCGAGGTGTTTCTGTAGATATTCGTCCCAATCTTTCCTTGATCCAACAAATACAACATTCCTACTGGTTCCTGACTGGGTAGCTATAGGACATAGGCTGGCTGCCATGCAATCATCTCTTCGCACAGTTTCCCTTTCAGTCTTGATAATACCCCAATTGGCTAGACTCTTAACTTATGCTCGGAGCACTCTACAATCAAACAGGGCATGCCTATCTCCATTTTCGCAAAATGAGCAGATTCCCCAATCAAATCCTAGGGTTCCCATACCTTTAAGATCAAGGTGGCTCTCTTGGACCAAGGCTCAGAGCATGGCCTTCCATGGGACTGACGGTGAGGAGAAATTTAGGATCCTTTCTTTCATTGTGATGATGGCGTTTACATTCCCTTCCTGATGGGGAGGCAAAGGGTTAGTGATGATGTTTGGAGCAGCTATGTTATCGAACTGTATCAACTTGTTGTTGATGAGATCCTGGACACGGTCTCTTAATTGGTAGAATTCTTCTAGAGTATGCCTCTCACCCCAAAATGGTGTTCACACTTCTTGGACTAATCAAAGCCAGGTGATAGAAAGGGCCTTCTCTGGGCCTAACAAACATTGGGGTCACCAACTTCCTTTCCAGCAAGTAAGTATAGAGATCTACCATGGGCATAGGTAACAGAGTGTACTTCAAGTTTGCCCTCTTAGGGAAAAGTTGCAAAGAGCATATGAAAGAGGCATAAAGCAGATAAGCATGATAGACAAGTAAAGAAACAAGAATGCAAGCAAACAAACGAGAAGGCAAACAAGTAAGAAATCAAACAAAAGGAGGTGTCCGCAAGAGACAAATGTAGGTTTGGATCAAATGTACAGAACTTCATTGTGTTGAAGCATGGACGACACACTAGTAAGCAAGACTCATGCATGGACATGTGAGTAAGCGTGCAAAGACGCATAGAAAGCCAATGGGAGGCACAAACAAACATGGTAAGCACAGCATCGCACGAAGCGGAAAGGGAAGGGAATGTACAAAGAAACCCGGCATCTTTTCCTTCCATTGCTTGTATACTAGTTTCTTGTCTTTGCCTTTACATGTACACACATGGAGTAAGGACGCGTAAAGCTAGGGCGCGGTCTCCCAGGCGCAAACAAAAAGGGCAAGGATGCGAGCATGTGGATATAAGCCAAGTGAGTATGTCCAGTAGATTTAGGGGTCTATCCTCTCCCATTTGGTTATGTACTCTTTTAAACCCCACTCCTTCCTCCCTTATTTCTCTCTTAAATGGGTTGTATTAGGTATATCATGCCATGTACCATTCGTCCTCATCTCTAGAGTATGGTGACCTCTGTTTACTTTCTTACTTTGTGTGCTTGCATTATGCATAATGTATGTATATATATACCTGCTCGCCCCTTTTGGTGTGATTGTCACAGTCCATATCACCTAAGACAAAGCAATGCCTAATTTCCACCGCAAAAGTAAGGTGACATGTCACCGGATTTTCACCGTGAAAATCTGGCACTTTGCCCAAATGCCTTGGGAAAGCATGGATTGGGACCACACCCATTCAAAAGCCAAACCTCAAAGCCCCCCATGCATGCAAAGCCCCAAACGCCTATGCTAAAATCATGTTTTTTTTTATTGCCAATCTTCGAAAATTAAGATTATATCAAAACAAAGGATTGTCATTGAACAGGCGTTGTGGGGTGCCTAACACCTTTCCTACATGTAACCAAACTTCTAGACTCAAGAATCAAGATTTTTTTTCTATCCACATTAGATTAGGAAAAATGCCATTTTTCTTAGCCTAGGATTGGTAATAAATCAACTAGAAATAGGTGACCAATCACACCTTAGAAAAACCCAATGATTGGTGGCGACTTCACTTACTTTTGGTAATCACCTAAAATTTGGCCAAGATTCCTGCCACACCTCCAAAGGTGGACCTACCTTCCTCCCCTAAGAGAGAGAGCACCCAAAGCTCCACACGAACCACACAATTATCAATAGAGGCCTCCAACGGGCCCCACGCATGCGGGAGCGTCGCTACGGCGGGTGGTCGAACGAAGGCCCGACGGTTTTCTAATCGTTCGAGGCCTAGGCGTCAACAATCGTTACAACATCATGATCATTTTGATAAAACGAAATTAAGGATCTAATGGCCACAATTAGGATGTCTATTTCCAATGTGAAATTACTCTTTTACCCTCCATATGAGTTTAAATGCCAATTGCAAAATGACATGTCACAATATATATATATATATAATACTTAAAAAAGTCTGACATTATAGGGAGACACTTTTTTTTTTTTTAAATTAACGGGAAGTATTAAATATATGTATCTAGATCTATGAAGTTACCACAATCAAGATAATTTAAAAAATAGATAAATCTAGGTACATTAAAGAAAAAACAAAAATTGTATTGTAATGTAAATGTAAAAGTTTACATATAAATTACTAGTCATAGTCATTTTAATGTTGCCATAAGTGAAGAAATAATTTGTACATTCTATTAAGAACACTAAATCAGAAAATAATATCAATAATTAAAATGATTTACATTATCTAAAATGTTAAAAAATGATAGAATTTATGCAATAATTGAACAGTGCTAATAGAATAATAGAAATGCCATAAAAATTATAAGTATTTAGACCTACAAAAATCAATATAATTTCAAAAATAATTAAATAAAGGTACATAAAGAGAAAGAAAAAATTTTTATTGCAATATAAATGTAAAAGTTTACATATTAATTACCAGGCATAGCCATTTTAATGTTGCCATAAATGAAGAAATAATCTACACAATCAATTAAGAACACATCAATAAATAATATCAACAATCAAGATGAAATGCATTATCTAAAATATTTATAAAAAAAAAAAATCATAGAATTTAAGTAATAATTGAGCTACGTTAGTAGAAAAATAGAAACACAATTAAGAAAAGAAATAAAGAAGCTACTTCTTCTCACATAGAGGTAATTCTTCTCATAGAAAAAGCAAAATTCTTCCTTATAATAGTAGAGTAGAATATAGTTGTAGTTGAGTTTTAGTTTAACTCAATTTCTATTAGATTCAAACTTTCATGCTTATCTGATAAAAGTTTTCTTATGCGGATTATCAAAACAACAAAAAAGACGTTTTTGTTTGTGATAATAAAGTTATTCGTGTAATTCTGAATTGATATATACTCTTTTTTTTTCTTTTTTCTTTTCTTTTTTTGATTTGTACGTTGTTATCAAATTTTTTTTTTTAAATCAATCTTATTTGATTTGCACTCCTAAAAAGTTGATAAGAATAAAAAGATTGGTGTTATTTCAAATTAATTTGTACTACTAATAATTCCATGTTTGGGTTTTACCATTTTATATACCAAAATAGCCTCAAATTTTAGATACTTATCCATATTCCTTAAAATTAGGCATTGTCATCTCTCTTTATTTTGTTTGACCGGTAAGTCAGTGAGTAAATCAAACATAAATAAATACCTCCCAGGAGTAGTCCTTTCCTACAAGGTAGTTCTATTAGTGCTTTTTTTTTTTTAATCATTTTATTGCTCATATGATTTTGATTGTTCTATATGATTTTTAGTTCCATCTTTCTCTTTTATTATTATTATTTTTTTTTGAAAATTTTGACACTAAAAAAAAAAACAAAAAAACAGCTTCCTCACACGTGCGAAGTGCATGTGGTGAGGCTAGTAATAAAATGATTATATGAAGTATTTAAATTGTAATCTAATAAAGATTTTTATTTACTTAAAAATTATTGGAGAAGAAGAGAAGAACAAAAAAAATAATATCAATTTAATTTTTTTTTTTAAAAATCTGCTTTGTACGTTGATATAATTTTTTTTTTTTTCCAGAATATGCTTCAGTATGAGTAGAGCAATAAGGGGACGCTCTCTTCAATGTTCTGGATGAGACAACCTGAGCTTCCTGCACACAAGTATTTCCTGCCTGCATCTTTTTCCTTGTATCGCATGGCAGAAACTCAAAGGTCATCTGATGAAAGTTCAAGCTAGATGGTTTGTTGGACTTCACAAGCAAAGAATTACAAGAACCCTGTGAACAAAAGCCAACATAAATTAGTCAATGCAAAGGTCAAGATTGGGAATAAAATGGTTCCATGGCTCTAGATCTTATTCCCAAAGAAAAAATGACAGCCATAGGAAGAAGATGGTGAACGTTGCCAGGCTCTTAAACACTCGAGTTCCATGTGGATCTTTTGATCCATCTTAGCGTTGGCAGCACACAAAAATCGAGTCTTTTAAACTAAAGTTGCTAGTTTTCTAAATAGTTTGGAAATGTTGTTAACTAACAAAATTATTTGGCTTTTATAGTTGTTTTTTTATTTTAAAAAAAAAAAAAAAAAAAACCAAGCAGCGCGTTCTTTCAAATTTGTCGCTGATCAAACCCCAGCACCACGGCATGCCGCTGCAAGACCACCACGAAACACTTTGTAGCCAAGTTGAAGCCTGAAGGATGAGTATTGTATTGTATATGTGACTGTGATCTGACAAGCGTAAGAGTTAAGCCATATTCACTCTATACAGAAACAAAACTACTCCGCCCATACATTAGTGGATGACAAATGCTGTGGTTTTAGTTTTTCGTTTTTATTTTTATTTTTTTAATTTACAAATAGAAAATGTTTCTTATCTAAACAGTTATTTAAGGGGCTTTCCTTATTTGGACTAGATTATTTTGGGTTCAAAATACTCATATTTCTCTAAGTTTAAGTAAAGACAAAACTAAAGGACAATAAAGTAAAAATACATTTTTAACTCCCACTAAAATATTGCCAACAAAATAGGATTATGATGGATTTGGATTACACCGAAAAGGAAACAAACATGCGTTTACGTTTTTTCTGTGGGTCCCGTGCATTGTTCATGGAACTTGCAACTGCAAGTGCAGATTTCAGCAAATTTTTCTTTAAAATTGGGTCATACAACACTATTCACATATTTAAAAATTATTTTGCTACAGTGTTTTCAGTTTTTAACAATAAGCGGTATCCAAACAGACCCTTACTCTCCCACTAACCCACTTATTCATAAACAGACTAATAATTTTTTTTAAACCCACGTTAATAATTTTTTTTTTTTAATTTTAGAAACCCACGTTAGAAAGTTACTATTTTTTTGGGTAAAATTTAATAATTTGCATCAATTATAATTTGGGATTCTGGATTACTACATTTTTCAATCACAAAAAAAACCTAGAGATGAGATGAGTGTTATATGTTTGTACCAAATATTAAAATTATAATTGATGCAAATTATTAAATTTTACCCAAAAAATAGAAAAGTCTTTGAGCACGTGCGTGAGTGAGTGCTTAGAGGCTAGTTATTATTAAGACTTTGGTGTGAATTTATTATTATTATTATTTTCATGAAAAACAACTTATGTACAGTACCTTATGTGCTGTTTCTTAGATTCCCATCTTAAGATTCTGTCATGTAGTTAGTTAACTTAAAAAATACAATTCATCCCATGAGAAAAAAGTTACATGGTAGAATCTTAAGAGAATAACCTAAGAAACAACATTTAAGTATTGTACCTAAGTCTTGCTCTTTTATGAAAGTCAATTTCCATTTACATTAAGAATTCTATAATGTAAAGTGTAAAATTAAAAATTATAAAATTTTAATATGAAAAAACAATAATTTATTAAGGTGGAACCGTAATAACTAAGACATAATAAACTATTATAACAATAATTTTTTTAATTATTATTAAGGTGAAACCCTAAGTATGAAAGAATTCCTTTACAAATATATTGTGCTTTTTGGTAATTTATACCTCAAACCACAATTTTGATAAGTCATAACCAAACACTTATTTGGTGTTTGGTACGAGATAATGTGTTAGAATTTCTAGGAATGTTTAAAAATTCTCATGTTCAAATCACGCTAGGGGATTAGATGTTAGGGGAATCTGGATTCCTCATTTAAACCCCTCTTAGTAGGAATGTGGATTCCTTTTAAAACATGTGGGTATCCAAATTCCCAAACTTAAAGGAAATTGTATTTTTTATAAATTGACGATTTTAGCCATTTTTTCTTATCGTTTAAGCAATTAAGATAAAATATAAAATAAATCATCAATATCTTTTCCCGCCAAAATAATATAAACAGGATAGACAACTTTGTTGATATATTTTTTAACAAAGTTCTATTTAGGTTTCACGTGTGGGGGGAAAAAAAAAAAAAAAAGTCTGAAGGGGACCCTCCATTATTGCTAGGCATTCACTTTTGTTGTTGTGTGTGTGTTGCTCAACAAATTATTAGTAGTTTATATTTTGTTTTTCATTATTTATTTAGAGAAAGATTTTTTTTAAAGGACTTAGTAGTTTACATTGAAATCTAAGAATAGAATGGGAAAAATAAATAATTCATTTAAAATTCCTGGGAATAAACCAAATATTATCATATTACATTCTTATGAATCTTAAGAGATTCCCAATGAAACCAAACATATGAATAATTACATTCCTAGGCATCCAGATTGTAAGGAATCATATTCTTAGGAATCTAGATGTCAAGAGTAATGTGGATTCTCCCGTCTCAAATGCCATATTAAGGTTTGTTTGGTTAGCTGAAAAAAGCACCATTTTTTGTTTTCATTTTCAGTTTTTAGTGGGTTTTACCACTAAAAAACTGATTTGGTTTTAGCATTTGTATTCAGTTTTCATTTTCAGTATCTTTAAAGTTGGATTTGAATACAAAAAATGAATATAACTTTGCAATGTTTTTGTTTTCTATGAATACAAATACAATAACATATTCGTAAATATTGTAAAGATACAAAGTTACTTTTTTTTTTTTAGTGATGTGACGTGTATGAGTGAGAAAAGTTACTTTTTTTTTAATAAAATACTGATCAAACATGGGTATGATGTATTCTATACCCAAATTATGTATTCAAAACAACTTATCAAATACTACCAAATGTGAAAATAAGTGTTTTTTTTTTTTTAAATATAAACTCAGGATTTGAATATAGAATAAAGAAATGAAAAATGGATACACCACTTTTTGAAACCAAATAGACCCTTAATTTTTAACAATTTTTACCAAATACTCTAATTTTTCAAAAATCTAAATTTCATACCACACTTTTTAAAACCATCACTTTTTCAAAAAGTACAGTTTTGAAATGAGCCACAAAATTTTAATTTTTTTGGGTTTTCTTTTTAATAATAATTGTGGAGGGGAAAAGCCCAACCTTACATAGTGGGCCTAGGGCCCTATTTGAAGATTACTGTGTGTCTGAAGAAAAGGAACCGGCTGAGATGGAGTCCATCTGGAAAAAAGGTACCTGGAAATGGAGGAATACAATCCGAAGAGGTCACTAGTGGTCCGAAGAGATCTTACTCCTCGGATATGAATAGTCTCGATCAATCAAACGTGTTGAAGGTCCGAATGATCTTCCTAGCAACCCCAATGATAAAGATAAGCTCTGGGTATGGTTGGAGACGATAAGAGTGAAGAAATATCTAAAGGAAAAACTGCTACCACCGTATTAAATACATTGCAGTAACTTTTCTAGTCGCATTTATGTGGAGAAGACCCCTGAATAGTGTAACCTCAACTACCGCCACTCACAAAAAGCTAAAGAAGATACATGACATGACATACACTCAAGTAAAAAAAAAAAAAAAACACGAGAAACAGAAAGAAAAATCTATTCATTAAGTGCAAAAGAAGAGTACATTACTTTCAGTGACAAAGTGCCACTTAAAAAAAAAAGGGAGTAGGAGAATAAAACTACAGCAAGAAAATTCTAAATGCTAAGCCCAAGTCTGTGGAGTTGGGGTATCATCTTTTCGGCTCGGTTGGGAGGAGGCGACATCCTTTGCCTTGGCTTCAACTTCTTTGGCTTTAGCAGCAGCTTTAGCTTTTGCTGAGGGCTTCTTCCTCTCGTCCTTACTCTTATCTTTAACCACCTCAACCCCTTGGCTTTGATCAGTAGCTATGCTGGATCCTTTCAAAGCCTCGGGAGGAGGAAGAGCAGTTTGAGTGGTCTTGGGCTGCTCTGACATCTCTAGAGCATGAGCAGGAGAAGGAGGGGAAGAACTTGGGATTTTGCGGATCTCTGGATGGTAATATCTATGCCCAGGTTGCCTCCACTTTGAGTCTGCTGGGACCTCCGCAACGTCAAGGACTTTATCCCATGACACATCACCGTAGTCCTTACACACTACAGAAAGCTCCTCAGTAAGTCTTAACTTGTGTCTCTTCTACACCAAGTTGATAGGCTACTTGCTTCTCAGCCTCAGTTACTTCCTTGGCCAGTTGGGCTACCTCGTTGACCCTCTGGAGTTCAGCCCTAAGATCCTTAACCAGTTGCTTTTCTGTGGTCAAGTTTGTTTCAATCACATATAGCTTCTGGCGTTGGTCCTCGGCCTGCTTCTCCGCGGTTTTAAGGCCTGCTTCAGCACTGTCCTTGGCCTGGATCGCCTCTTTCAATTTCTCGAACAATTTGGAGTGATTCTGCCTAAGATTCCATAACATCTTCTCGGTATCGGTGCAAGCTTGGGCTTTTGCCTCAACTTCTTTGTGGGCATCCTTAACCCATTCCTTGGCCACATAAACCTGTTGGGTAATTTGTATAACAGGAATAGAAGAATTCCATGTAATACAAAGGAAAAAAAATGAAGGAAAGAGACTAAGTATTCAATTAGAAGGGTGGATCAAATCACTTACCATAGCAAGATCCCTCTTAAGGGATAGGAAAGATCGGGCTGCTTGAAGTGCCTGTAAGCGTCCATGTCTTTTGGCAGAAGAAAGGGCTGCTCTAGGGCTTCAGCAATGTAACCCGAGTGCCCTCCTTGAAAGCTTAGGACTGAAGCATCCCAAGCGATAGGGGCACCATCTACCTATAACTTAGGGGACCAAATGTGCGGTGGTCAGCACATATCAACCTCGAGAGGATCCTCCCGGCTTTCAACAGAAGTGGACCTTTTGCCTCGCTAGTCTTTGACCACCTTCTGTTGTTTATTGCCCTTCATAGGGCCAACCTCACCTTCCTCGAGCGTCTCGTTTGGCCTTTTCTTTTTTATCTTAGAATTTGGCTTTAGCCCGAGGTCAGTGGGAATATGAGGAGGGGGAGGAGGAAGCTTAACTGAGACTTGGGACTTATTGGTCTCTTTTGATGTAGATAATTTATTTCTCGCTTTCATAAGGTCCCTTAGACTTTTACTTCCTGCATTCAAGGCCATTTCTTCTTCCTTCTCGTCTGAAGTGTCTTCCAAATGGGTGACCACAAGAACAGAGGCGTGAACACTAGAATGTCTGTCTAGTTCCTCCTCGGCGTCCGATACTGAAATCACTCGCACTCCTTGAGATTCCTCCTCTCCAAAATGAAATTTATTAATTTCCTCTTCAAGCGAGGAACTAGAAGAGGCAACCCCTTCTCCGGCTGCTGCTTCAAGATGAATTTGTTGAATTGGTTGGATAATCAAAGGAATGCCCTATGGGAAGGGGTGTGCTACTGGTGGAAGGTTGTCTTGAGCTAAAAAGAGGGGCAGAGATACATCAATTCAGTTCATACGTGGGTCGCCTGCCCTTATGGCGTGGCTAACTTCTTGGAATAGGTCCGAGCTAGGCTGAAAATCCAATATGAGGTGAACGGCCCGCAATTGGCTATCTTCGCTTACAAAAACCTCAAATCTCAACAAGTAGTTAAGGGTCGCAACGTTGGTTAAGCTGAGCCTAGGAGCTACGTGCCTTTTATCTGTAAACAAAATAAAAAAAAAGAAAAAAAAAGAAAAAAAAAAAGAGAAATACGATTAGAAATTAGAGTCCGCTATCAAAAGAAAATAAAACAAAAAGGGGTAAGACAGTATCAAGGTTAAAGAGTCCAAATCTATCACTATGAAACCTAATTCTAAGGCACCCCACCTAGTTTTCCCATTTGGACGGGGCAGTGAACACCATCGTGACATGCTCTCTAAACTATA
This sequence comes from Quercus suber, assembly GCF_002906115.3. Classification (NCBI taxonomy): domain Eukaryota; kingdom Viridiplantae; phylum Streptophyta; class Magnoliopsida; order Fagales; family Fagaceae; genus Quercus; species Quercus suber. The sequence continues at coordinate 29,490 of NW_027069746.1, forward strand.
AGGTAATCACCCTTCATACCCTTGTTGGATATGGGTAGACACGATATTAATCTCACCATGTCTGAGCGAGATTTGAGATAATATCCCGCGGCTTTTTGGAGTGACACTCGTACATGTGAACTACATGATGCCAAGTGAGTCGTAGACCCATGTGCTCATTAAGAGCATCAACGCTACCTAAGACCCTAAAAAGGTTGGGCGTGCATTGGTGTGGGCATAACCTATGGTTGAATAGGTAATCTCGGGTTATCCTACCCATTGGAAGGGTCATTTCCCCTTCTATGAATGCTATCATAGGGATGATGACTTCTCCCTCTTCTCGGTTTGTTTCTATTTGGTCTGGGGAGTAATATCGTAGAGCGACTTCCTGTGGTATGTGATACTTCTCCTTAAAGGCTTCTATTTTTGCAGGGGAGTCCACTAAGTTCTTAAATCTACCCATCTTGACAAACTAAAAGGGAGCTACCAAAGTTTCTAGAGGGAGAAATAAAAATTGTAAGGCCAAGAAGGTTAGCCGAGGAGAAAAGGAAAGATTTAAAGATATTAAACTTACACGAACTAAAGTGCGTGGTGATCCCTGAAATCTTTAGAGAAACTCCTAAAGATTTCTTAGAGGAAAAGTGTGCAAAGCTTAGCGATTTAGTAGGCTTTGTGAGTTTTGAATGCTTGAGGATGCTGGAGAATTTGAGAGTTTATAAAATGAAGGAAAAAGGGTCTCCCTCAAAGCTTTATATAGAAAGCAAAAATAAGTGGGAGTTATCCCGCTCAAATTTTAAGGAAAATGTCAATCGTTCGATTTGGGCCTCACCATCAGATGCAAGGGACATAACGCTGCTTGAAGCAATTAATGATGTCTTACAGGTTTCAAAACGTCAGTAGCACTTATGCGGTGCACAAAACCATACTCCCACACGCGTGAATTCAGGGGTTTTGATGTCCCTATTTCTTGTTAAATCAAAATCCCACTTTTTCTCCTCTGATGCGAGGTAAAAATTGGAATTTTGAGGGGCTATTGTGGGAATAGAGGCCCAAATTTATGTATTGGGCCTTGGGCCTTATTTAGGAACATGGACATGTCCGAGGAGGGGGAAAGTAGTTGAGAGAGAGACCACAAGTTTAGAAGCACATATGGAAGGAGCGGGAAGATAGTCCGAGGTTGAACTCCCCCTCGGATATGATGAACACAGATCAAATCCGTATTGCCACAATTTAGGTAATCTTCCTGGAGATTTTCACGATAAGGGTAAGCCTCATGCACATACAGGAACGATAAGAACTCAGAAATATCTAAAGAAAAGCCGCTACCACCACATTAAATGCACTACAGCTACTTTTCTGGCCGCATTTATGTGGAGAGGACTCCTGAACAGTGCAGTCTTAGCTACTACACCTCACAGAAAGCCAGAAAAGGTGTTTGATGGGACATACACTCAAGTGAAAGTTTAGATGATTAACAAGTGTAGGATCAAGATGACTGAGAAGGAACTAGATATTGTGAGGGGTATCCCATGAGAAAGGGATTGGAAAAAATAGAAAAGAACCACTGTAGCACTCAAAACTATATTAGCACTCATTTCTATTAATTTATATCAAAATCTACCTTCTCGAACGATAATTTCATTTAGTTTCATCTGTTTTACTTGCTTGTTCATCTTTTGAATCCATACTAGCCATTGTCAAATTCATAAAAGGCCTAGTTCTTTCACCCATTCTCTACAAATTTATTATACTAGGCTCATTGGGCCTATATCCCATATCTTTTGGGCTTAGGCTGCAAATCGTGTCCCTGCAAAAACAAAAAGATAAAAATCTCTAATCATTAAAATTTGTAGATCTTTCAACCTATTCAATAAAATAATCTCTAATTTTATTTTTTCTTAAAAAATGGTACTAAGAAAAATATTGTGGTTATGAGTTTTTTTTTTTATGGTGACGTCAGTTATACTTTTTTGGGCTTTGCAATTGCAACAATTTTGCTCTCCTTAGTGACTTGACTCGCAATTGTAGCCAATATTTAAGTTATCGCTTTATTAGATTTTATATAATTTAAATTTCTTAGTGACACCTCAAAAAATTCCTAGAGCTGCTACTGGCAAATTCACATGTCATGTAATTTAAGATGTCATAGTGAATTACGGATTTGATTTTCTGTATTTTAACCCTTTTGGATTAATTTTCGTCAGAAAGTTTGGATTGTTTGCTTTACCTTATACAAATCTTATTTTGCATATATAGTCCTCTTCGATTTTACAAACTTTCCTTCTCTTTTTTGTTAAGTTTCCCCTCTTACGACAATGGTAAAAGGTTTGAATGTGAGCACGTATCCAACTATTCTTTAACCTTTTAATAAAGTTAGCTACCTTTCATATTCATAAATAACTGCAGTCACGATTACTTTTTACATATAATACATAAATGCTACTCAATCCAACGTAAATCAAATCAATGGAGAAAAAGGTAGAAGCACGTTACATTACACATTCAAACCTAAGGGGGGGAAAAAATTACATTACACACCAACAAACCTTAGCAAAAAAAAATATATTTAAATCAATTTCTGACCCTTTCTTCCTGGTACCGGTTGCCTCACTCTGAAAGTCTTCATTAACCAATCATGATTCCTTGCAATCACAATGTGCCCAATAGTCACCCCAACAAGTAGTCCAAATCCATACCCAACCATAACAATTCTCCATCCAAATTGAAGTGGAGACCCTGAATCTTGACTTTTTTCCGAGGTTGAAGGTAAAGGCGGTAAAACCTCATAATACTTACATTTCTTTGACAATGGTTTTCCACACAATTTTGAATTTCCTTCAAATGAGCTATTTTCAAATGTATTGAATTGCTTTCCTTGTGGTATAAGCCCCTCAAGATCGTTATGAGAAACATCAAAAGATTCTAAGAAAGTAAGTTGGGTTAGCTGTCGTGGGATCTCACCTACGAGCTTGTTTTGAGAAAGGTCCAATGATTCCAACTCTGTAAGGTTTCTCAATGTTGGTGGGATGCGGCCCGTGAGAATGTTATTGGAAAGATTGAGCAAATGAAGTCCTTTTATATTTCCGATTGATTCTGGAATGTCTCCTGCAAATCTATTACTAGAGAAATCAAGGGCTGTGAAAATTTCCTGGACCTTCCTATAAATTGTGACCACTCCTTTATTTGTCATCGTCATTGAGAAACTATTCTCATACCCAAATTTGAAACTCTGATAACTGAAGTTTGCTACAAAAGATGAGTTTACTTGAATGTATGGTAAGTGGTATGCACGATCAAATCTGGAAGAATTCGAATTTTGAATTAATTCTATCGGCAACATTCCAGTAAAACTATTGTATGAGAGGTCAACGATTTGTAAGTTAGGAAACTCAGGAAACTCATAATTCGCGCTGTGAATCTTTATTGGTCCGTAAAATTTGTTGGACCGCAAAATGAGAATCTTCAAATTTGGAAGGTTTCCTAACCAAGAGGGGAAAGTATCATTGAACTGGTTATTACTGAGATCAAGGGCCTTCAACATTACACACTTGACCAAAGATCTTGGTAACCACCCTTGGAATTTGTTTTGGCTGAAGTTAATTATCATTAATTTGCTTCCATTTGCCCAAGTTTGTGGGACGCTTCCTTCGAATTTGTTCCTTCGTATATTCAAAACGACCAAAGAGTCACCAAAGTTGTGCAAGCATTGAGGAAGTGGACCACTTAAGCTGTTCTCTGACAACTCAAGAACCTGAAGAGAACTCAGGTTACAAATCAACTCGGAAATTTTTCCATTGAATGAATTGTGTGATGCCAGGTATTGCTCAGTGGAAGATGATGGAATTGGAAGTGATCCTTGGATATTGTTAGAAGTAAGGTCTAAAATGGCCAAATTGGTCCATGGAAGAAGAATGGGATGTTGACCAAGACTTGTAAGAAAGTTGTCAAAAAGTCTGATAGACTTTAGACTTTCTTTACTCATGTTCCAAACCCATTCTGGTACTTGACCATGAATATTGTTGCCTTGTAGTTCTAGCAACTCCAATTTATCCTGGTTTGCTAGGAAATTTGGGAACTTACTCAAGTTGCACGAAGACAATCCTAAAGTCACAAACTTTGGAATGGTTCTATTGGCACTAGTTTCACTTTCAATTAATGATAATTGATTACCAGATAGATACAACGTAGTTAACTTTTTGAGCTCTGTAAACTTGTCAAACTCCACAGTGCCACTAAAGTAGTTACTGGAAAGACCAAGAAATTCTAGATTTGTATGGTTAAAGATTGAGCTTGGAATCTGGCCTGCAAACTCGTTGCCACCAAGACTCAAGGCAGTTAGTTTTGTCAGATTTGCAAACTCAAAAGGAATTGGACCAGTGAATTTATTTTTGGTAAGGAATAGAAAAGAAAGTTGGATGAGGTTTCCAAAGGAAGATGGAATGCGGCCCTCATAAGTGTTATATGAAAGATCCAGAAAATTTAGACGTGTGAGGTTGCCGAGTGTAGATGGAATGAACCCAGAGAAGTTGCAACCCCACATTGAAATTGTAGTCAGAGACCCAAGGTTTCCGATTGAAGCAGGAAGCTTACCTGAGAAACTTGTTTCTGCGAGACCAATTATCTCAAGGGTGCTACTCCATTGAAAGTCAGGCAAATAGCCGGTGAGACCTTCATTGTGCCGCACACTAAGAACCTGTAAATTCGGAAGCTTAAAGATGCCTACTGGAAATTCCCCATACAATCTGCAATAACGAAGTTTGAGGGACGTTAAAGAAGACAAATTTGCCAAGATATTAGGGACCATGGAGATTATTTTCACGTAACTCAAATCAAGATTTTCTAGGCAGGTTAAATTTTCAACTAGACTTCTTAAACTAGGCTTCTTGAGTTCTAAATGACCGTTTTTGCTTAGATTGAGGGATGACAATTGGGATAATTGTGAAACTTCTAATGGGATTTGACTAGCAAACACAGAAAAAGAGAGATCGAGATATGTTAGTTTAGATAGATTGGAAATGGTGGATGGGATTTGAGAGTGGTTAAAATCATTGTCTGCAAGATTAAGCCTCTGAAGATGAACAAGATGGAAAAGGCTGCTGGTAGAGTTAATAGAACCGTAGAGACAGCTACTATTAAGGTCAAGGCCAATCACATGGCCCGTGAAATCACACTCTACCCCATCCCATGGGCAGCAATCATTGTTGTTTCCTTCTAACGTCCAGGATGCAACCTTGGGATAAGCCCACGGTTCAGAAGAAGCAGACTTGTTGATGACAAAGCTGTCCTTAAATTGCAACAAGTAAGACCTTTCATCACCACGACAAAGAGGCTGTACTGAAGAAAACGAGCTAGTGGCTATAAGATGAAATGTTGAGAGAAAAGAAAGCAAGCACACAAATTTTAAATGATATAAAGAGGACGCCATAACTTATGTCTAAATTAACCATATGTTTTTCACTCTTATATAAGCAAGGATAGTCCTTTACTTTTAGGAGGATTTGGACTTACATGTCTTCACACTGTAATCCAAGTGGCTTTAATTCAATTTTGGAAAGTTACTTTTGAAAAAGTTATGTCTATCCCTTACTTTAACTTTTGTAAAGTTACTTTTGGAAACTTTTAAAATAATTATTACGATTACATTGCCCGGTTGCTTTCATTTGTGGTTGTGGTTGTGGTTATGTTTCCACCCCTTATTGGTTCCGTTGCCCATACAATTAGTCAATTACCCAATCAGATTAGAAGAAGAGAAAAGCTTTGAGAAATTTCAAAAATAAAAAAAGTTGATGCCTTTGATTTATCTTTTCTAAAAAGTACAGCTGCTCTGGTCTCTAGTAGCAATCATCTTGTAGTTGGATTGGCCAATATACATCATCGTTGCTTTAGTTCACTTTTGAGAAAATTGCCTTTCCACGTGGGCGAACTAATTGCATTGCCAATGTCTTTTCGTTGTTGATTAAGTAATTTTTGGAAAAAGAAGTCTTTTCATGGGCACGTTTCCACTGCTTCTTGTTCCCCCATTTAATCCAAGTAACACGTTATACATGCCAGGGCCAAGGGGCCTAGGAAGCACTAGCAGAAACTCTACCAAAATAGTCTTTCTGTTTTGTTTACTAGTATTTGGCAGCCACGGCCCACTGGGGTGGCCCTTGTGTTCATACCTAGTTTTTTCTTTGGTTTTTTTGTTTACACAAATATATACTTCTGTCTTTATTGTTTAAAAAAAAAAAAAATAATCATCTTGTAGTTGGATTGGCCAATATACATCATCGTTGCTTTAGTTCACTTTTGAGAAAATTGCCTTTCCACGTGGGCGAACTAATTGCATTGCGAATGTCTTTTCGTTGTTGATTAAGTAATTTTTGAAAAAAGTAGTCTTTTCATGGGCACGTTTCCACTGCTTCTTGTTCCCCCATTTAATCCAAGTAACACGTTATACATGCCAGGGCCAAGGGGCCTAGGAAGCACTAGCAGAAACTCTACCAAAATAGTCTTTTTGTTTTGTTTACTAGTATTTGGCAGCCACGGCCCACTGGGGTGGCCCTTCTGTTCATACCTAGTTTTTTTCTTTGGTTTTTTTGTTTACACAAATATATACTTCTGTCTTTATTGTTAAAAAAAAAAAAAGAAAAAAAAAAGAAGATGATTCTTGAGATTGATGGAAAGATAAATAAGTTGATTTTGACATATAGATGAGTGCTATTATTGTGGTCCTCACATTTGGCACCAAAATTGAGAAAAACATTTAAGACACTAGACTAAAAATTAAATTTCATGTGGTAATTCTTAAATAATTTCAAAATACTGCCCCAAGCTTTTACAAAAAAGTTAGATTCCACACTTATTTGCAAAGAAGTCATACATTGGTAAAAACCCAATAATTAATTATTGAAAAAAAGGTAGGCCTCACGCTTGGATGCCCTAAGGACATATGTTAGTAAAACTCATTAATTAATTATCGAAAAAAGAAGTCTCTTCATGGGCACGTTTCCACTACTTTTTCCCCGTTTAGTTCACGTAACACGTTATACATGCTAGGACGGGGGGCCTAGGAAGCACTAGAGGAAACTCTACCAACAAAAAGAAAGAACTGTTTTGTGAATCATGATTCAGCAAAAAAAAAAAAAAAAATATATATATATATATATAGGGGCAATACTTAGATAGTCCTAGAGCACTACTCTGAGACAATTTAAGTATTTTCCAAAAAAACATAAGAAGTTGACAGCATGCATTCGTGAATACTGGCGTTTCGTGTTTTGACAAGTGGCTTGGATAAAATAAAGGTGCAACATATACACTTTAGTTGGGTTACACATATTGGAACCCTTGATAGTCAATAGCTAATGCATAATGTGTTTTCGTCGACTTTGGTGCTTTGAAACCTTTTAAACTAGCCAACTTTGAAGACATATATATAGGGTGCTGCAATAGGCTTAGAGGAGATCCTTTTGTAGGGTGTTGCGACGTGTTATTTGTTTTGGTCAAAGTATTTCTCTCTTGCTAGTGTGGCAAATTTGCATTTGGCTTGGTTCCTACAGTCCGTTTGGTTAGAGGTGAAAATTAGGAGATAGAAATACATATACACTTTAGTTGGGTTACACATATTGGAACCCTTGATAGTCAATAGCTAATGCATAATGTGTTTTCGTCGACTTTGGTGCTTTGAAACCTTTTAAACTAGCCAACTTTGAAGACATATATATAGGGTGCTGCAATAGGCTTAGAGGAGATCCTTTTGTAGGGTGTTGCGACGTGTTATTTGTTTTGGTCAAAGTATTTCTCTCTTGCTAGTGTGGCAAATTTGCATTTGGCTTGGTTCCTACAGTCCGTTTGGTTAGAGGTGAAAATTAGGAGATAGAAAATAAAGGAAGAGAAAATGATATGGGAGAATGTTTGATTGAGAAAAGAAAATATTAAAGATTTTGGTGGGTAGAATTGAGGAGAAAATGAAGGAGGGGGAGGGGCTTAGGTGGGAAGCTACTAGTCTACCCATCTCCTCCCCCTGATTAATTTCGATGTTTTTTTTTTTAAATTTTCTTGAACAATAATTTTTTTTCTTATTAAATATATTTTTTTTTATGTAAAAAAAATACGAGAGTAAATTTATACAAACTACATTTTCTATAGTCTCATTTTTATACTTAACCAACGAAATTTTTTTTGTGAAAATATCACTTTGGTCTCCACATTTTGGAGCCATAATTAATTTAGTCCATACATTTTGATAGCGTTAATTTAGTCCATATTATTTTCAACTTATAGTTAATTTAGTTCCAACTGTTAATTCACTAACCAAAAATGCTTATCTGACAAATAGTTTGCATTGTTAGAATGCCTAATGGTAAAATGTTAAATAAAATGCTGAGATGTCTAAATTTTAGTGGTCATGTTAGCGCTTAGGTGGCAATTTTTTTTTTTTTTTTTTTAAATTCCTTATCTTTGCCAAATATTTTCCTTCCTTTATTTTTCTTTTAATTTTTTTACAATTTCTTTAACCAATCGGAATTTCATTTTAAAGACTCATTCATTGTCTCCTTGAATTCTTTTCCCCCTAAACCCAGATTGAATAGTTTAACCAAATCTAAACTGAATATTAAAAGATTAAACGGCATAAGGGGATCAAAGTGAGCCCGCAAAGTGACAATCTTTCACATATATTTGGAACCATTCCTGAACCCATTGGTATCTCTATGAGAAGGTGTTACCTTCCAAATTTTTCTTTGTTTTTTTTTTTTTTTTTTAATTTTTTTTAATTCTTTTCAGTTTTTCTTTCTCAGATCATCAACGACCCATTCACTAATATAAATGACATACACACACATATACATGTGTATATATCTGTGTGTGTGTGTTTCTGTCTGTATGCATGCAGCTACACACATACGCACAAATGCGAAAGCACAAATATAGCTGTGCATATGCATTAGTGTGTGTGTCTTTTAAATATATTGAATCCACCTACAAAGCATACACACAAACAAAGATAGTATAAATGCATTTATGGGAGAGGTAGGGCTAGGGATGGAACCAAGAAAATTTCTTTAGGGGTGGGGGACTATAATCTCAAAAATAATTGAAAGTTTACGCATAGGTATGTGTTACTTGGAATTTGGAAAAGTCAGTGAAAAACTTCATTATGAACAAAAAGTAAACTAACACCACTCAGCAATTTCTCTTTTGGACTCTTAACATCATACTCCTTAATTAGATATCTTTCATATAAGGTTACATAAATCACAATGAGAATTTGTCAGAGAATTCTATAGAGTTTATATACTAAAATTAATCAATATTATGTTTTTTAGATCCGGACCGATCCATACGATCCCACTCGATTAACCGTGAACCGGTCATTATTACGGTTTTTTTAACTTTAAAAACCTGTGAAAAAAAAAAAAAAAAAAAATCCGTTTGATCAGCGGTCAGACCGTACGGTTTTAAAAACCGTGGTCGGTTTTAGCGGCACACGCGGTTCCTTCTTTTCACCGTATTCTGGTCGGAAAATATAAATCAGCCGGTGAAGAATTTAAATATAAAAAAGAAAAAAATCGCGAGAGAGAAAAAGAAAACAGAGAGCCACGTTAGTACGTTACCACCATCACTGTTACATTCCGGTAGTATTTTTTGCCGATCATCCCCTCATCCCATTTTCCTCTTCTCCTTCTTCTCAGCAACACTGCGCCCAGAAGCTAGAATAACTCCTCAGATTTTTTTTTTTGGTTCCTTGTTTATTGAGTGCACTAATAAGTAATGACCTGTGTATGTTTTTGTTAAGTGTGCCGCACTGTTTCGCCGACAACACCACTACCCACGTGACCTCGTGAAGCCCAAAGAAATGATTACAGTGATTTGACTATTCAAATGTTTTTAAACTTTACTTGCAAATTTGTCCTCCGCCAATTCTGATACCACCTTTTATCTTTTTTTGTTTTTAAACAATATATGTCCTCTTTTTTTTTTTCCTTTTTTTTTTTTAAGGTTGGTGGTTGCCCTCCTAATTGTCATATTATACTTTCTAAAAAAAAATTGTTACATTATACGTAATAATTATTATTATACTATTATTATCACAAGTTTAACTAATCAACGTATAAGAGCATCTGCAGTGATCCCCGCACTTATTAAGCAAATAAAAAAAAAAGACATTCTCAGTAGCCCAATGTAAAAGGTATATGTTGAGGAATTTACAATTCAAAACAAAAAACAAGCCAATATAAAGTCTTGTATATGTCTTGTATCTTAAAAAAAAAAAAAAAAATTGTACTAGTGACACAATTGTAAAAAGAATTTTTTATCCAATCCTCTCTCCTCCCTCTCTCTCTCACGTCTCAATCCTGTCTCTCTCTCCGTGCTGGCTTTCATTTATGTTTCGAAATATATTATTTTATTGTGTAAATATATTATTAGCGTAATTGTACTTTTAGTCTCTACATTTTACACTTTTTTATTTTAGTTACTACATTTTATTTTTACCACTTTTCGTCTCTAAACCAATTAATGCCTAACATTTAGGTCCTTTCTGTGACTCAACTAACGGCAAAAGCTGACGTGGCAAACGAGTGCACTGTTAGTACAATAAATGCTGACGTGTCCATTAAAATAATATTAAAAATGCTATATCAGCATCCACATCAGCATCTAACCTTATAAAATAAATTTATCAATTTTAAAAATTATAAAAAACAAAAAAATGGTGGAACTTAGATCTGTTATGTTTGTGCCTAGTTTCTTTTTCTTATTTATTCTTCTTATTCTTCCCACTTTGCGACTTTGTTAATTCCTTCTTCTCTCTTTTCACAAAATTAAATATACCAGTTTTTAGATACAAAATTAATAAATAAATAAATAAAAACTTTTGAAACGCCACAAACCTAGATCAAAATTCCAACCCACTGGCAATATAGATTCAAAATTGTCTCAAGCCCTTTCTCTCCAAACTAGTTTAAGTTCAGACTCTCTCTTTAACTCACCCTTTCTCTTTTCCTCTCTTATTGGCCCTTCATATTAGATCGTGAAGAGAAAGAGTGGGCGAAAGCGAGAGAATTAGAGAGGGAGGTGTGGGTTTGGGAGCTACTGCCTACGGTGGCGGCGTTGGTGAACGGTAGTGGGCAAAGGCAAAGAAGATAAGGATGGCAGCTTACCCCCCCAAAAAAAAAAAAAAAGAATATTATGAAATTAGCTACTTTAAATTCAATCACTCAAGAGTTTTATAAGGAAGTCATGAAAGAAAATATAAAGACAGTAAAAATGTGTAAGGTTTCAGACCGATTATTCAATGAACCATAAAAGGGAGAGATTCAAAATTTTTGAGATTGAACCGAGGTCGAACCATAATAACGTCATAATTAATTTAATAATTATTTAAAGTATAAATAAATATATTAAATTAGTACAAATAGCAAAAACTTACTAAAATGGTCCAATTAAATATAAAGATTTATTTTTTCAAATATATTTTTCATATTATAACTTTTACAAACAAAAATATATTGTTTCTTTATTTATTTAGAGCATCCACAATGGTGAATTATCCTACTCTATTTTACTATCTCAAAAAATTACTTTATCAATTATATCATATCATTTTACAATACTCCCAACATCTCAACTTTTATTTTACAATAAAACACATTAAAATAATATAAGTGTAAATGCACTTTTAGTCCCTACATTTTCACATTTTCATTTTAGTCCTACATTTTATTTTTACCACTTTTGTCCCTAAACCAATTAACGCATACATTTAGGTCTTTTCTGTACTCAACTAACGGCAAAAGCA